>NC_086337.1:7409068-7695511 GCF_032445375.1 Bacillus rossius redtenbacheri | reverse complement strand
TTCTTTTATATTCAAACTTGAGAGAAATGCAAAAAACAAAAACAATGACTATAAATGGGGAAGAAAAAAAAGATGGCGGCCTGGTATGCTGTGCTACAAGATGGCGGCCTGGTGTGCTATGCTACAAGACGGCGGCCTGGTATGCTGTACTACAAGATGGCGACTTTCAGCAATCGATTGTCATACATATATATAATATTATTTAATTTTTTTTTTCTTCCAAAGTTGGCTGTTCTGGTTACTTCCTAGCAGTCGAAATTATTATTATTTTTTTCAACTGTTGAAATAAACATGGCGGCCGGCCCGTTTTTTTTTTTTTAAATTTCCCGCTTATCACTATAAAAAAAATAAAACATGGCGGCCGACTAGCAGCCGACACTATACATATATTTTTTTTTAATTTCCCGCCGTTTAAATTGGCTGACTAGCACTATAAAAAAATAAACATGGCGGCCGCATAGCAGCCGATGCGTCTCGTTTAAATTTACCGCTTAACACTATAAAAAAATAAAACGTGGCGGCCGACCGTTTTTTTAAATTTCCCGCCGTTTAAATTTGCCGACTAGCACTATAAAAAAATAAACATGGCGGCCGCCCGTTTTTAAATTTCACGCTTAGCACTATAAATAAAATATATACCTTCTCTTTAAAAAAAAATATTTTATAAGCATATATACAACATCTGAAATTATTTTCTCCAATATGGTCTCGTGGTCCTGTGGTTAGAGTGACGGACTAACGATCCAGAAACGAAGGTTCGAATCCAACCGTCGCCACCCCTCACATTTTTATACTTGTAAAAATAATTCCGGCGCGCGACACTAGCGCTACCTGCCTCCCTCATTTAGAAACATACACACACCCCCTCAACCTCCATCTCCCCTCCGCAACGAACCCGCCCGAAGTTACCCGACGAGATATATCGATCCTACCAAAGTTGGCTCACGATCGATACGCCCCGCCCCACCCCACCCCCTCCACGTGACGTCAACAAACCCCCTGCGGACCCTCCACGTGGCGCCCGGCAACGCCCACCCGACCACGTGGTGCCACGCCCACCCGACCACGTGGTGCCACGCCCCCCACGTGCTCAGACAAACACCTGTCCCTTTGTTGACACTGTCCCAGTACCGGCGTGCTCCCCCTACTATAACAGTAAATCCAGAATTTAAAGAAAGATGAAATTGTAAGAAACATTATAGAATACAGTATTGCATCACTTTATAAACCTTGTGTGTTTCTGTTTTTGAGAACAGTTACTTATGAGCTGAAAAGTTTTCACCGGCAAACATGTGGGTAGGCAGACACGACTACAAAAATAGCATCAGGCCTTCATAGAAGATCTATTGTTTGC
This sequence comes from Bacillus rossius redtenbacheri, assembly GCF_032445375.1. Lineage (NCBI taxonomy): Eukaryota > Metazoa > Arthropoda > Insecta > Phasmatodea > Bacillidae > Bacillus > Bacillus rossius. Next base: position 7,694,157 of record NC_086337.1, on the reverse strand, counting down.
ATCGCCGTGGATATAAAAGTGCTGGCAGTAAGTCCAGTAGCAGCAGCCATGGACATTGCAGCAATGGAGAGTGAAGTAGTGCAGATGTGACAGATCCTACTACGACTTGCAGAGCACATGGAGTAAACCTACAGTGTCATATTTCATTGCATATAGAAGGTACCAATAGATCTCCCCTCCCCCCACCCTCTCCTAAAACAATAATTCAGCTGTGAACTATTGAAGAAGGAAGACTGTGACTGTCACATATTATTTACCTTTTAGCAGTACATCATTAGTGTAAGTTTATTTAGTTATGTTTAATAGTTTCTGGCATTATAGTTTTTGTTGATCATATTAGTTAGTATTTATTTCAGCACCTTGTAATTTTTTTAATGAATAGTTTTGTAAGGGATGTTGTTGTGTTTTGGACTGAGAATGAATAACCAACACACTGTTTTTGAGTGATGTGTGTTTCGTGGAGACATGCTCAGAGGGCCTTGACACTGGGGGGTAGTAGTCTAGCAGAACTGCAGAGCTCCTGAAGGCCACCACGTGTGATCTGCTGTGTGCAGGCCTCGTCGAGCGGCGACGGCAAGGTGTGCGTGTGGGACCTGGCCACAGCGAGTGTGCTGCAGTCCTGGACGTGTGCTGCCGTGTGTGCGTCCTTCTTCGAGGCCAGGGCTTTGTGCCGAGTGAGCTGGCAGAGCGGCGGTGGGCAGGTGCTGGCCGTGCCTGAAGGCAACCACGTGGTTCTCTACAAGCGCGCCACGTGGCGTCGCCACCACGTCTTCTCTCACCCCGCCGTGCAGGAGGTGAGTTGTACCAGCCTGTACCTGATCACAAGTTCATGTGCAGGTACTTGAAAACCCAGCTCTTCTCATCATTAAGATAAACAATCAATGTTTGAACTTGTAATTTTTAAAATTATTTGAAGCATGATAAAATGTAGATATATGTAGTCAATCACCTGTTTCACAACCTATAATGTATTATTCCAAAGATTGAATAATCAAGGAAAATATGTTTTACAGACTGTCAAATTTGGATGTGTAGCATTGGTGGAAATGATAACAGTGCATGTTGTGGATGTTGCAGAAATAATTTTATTGTTAAGTGTGGTAGAAATGTGTTTCGATAAGTATTTTTAGTTTTATAGTTATGTTATCTTGCAAGATTGATCAATGAGATGGGGGAAAAAAATATATATTTTAACGTGGAAAACGGACATGCAGACTGATCATGTGGGATCGGTACCTTATGTCCGTCTCTCGCACTGTCCTGTGTTCCCCTTCACCTCTTCCACTATTTTCCACTATTCCTTCTTCCTAGCTGCAGGCTCCGCCATTGGCGTGTGGATGCGAGCTGGCTGCTCTGCTTGACCTCATTGAGTTGGATTGACGAGTCTTCAGGATGTCGAGTTCAACATCAAAGATTTTGGTTTCTTGCTTGCTGGCAATACGCGTCGCAAATTTTCATTTTTTTTTTTCACGCCGTGCAATACAAGGTGCCTATCTCCGTATACTTTTTATACTGTTATACTGTCGGGATTGTTCCCACCATGGTTGTTGGGTCTGGGGTCATGGTCATTAAAGTGGTTGTAACTCGTCATTCCAATGTAAATGTGTGGAATATTTTTCATGATGTTGAGATTTTTGATAGTATCACTAGTTTCTGTAAAAAAACAATTCTCTTGTGTAGAAATTATTGACTTGGTAAACATCTTATCATTTAGTAGTGTAAAATAAGGTTTAATATATATATATATATATATATATATATATATATATATATATATATATATATATATATATATATATATATATATATATTAATGGTAAATTTGCAAAACGACGTAAGTCCAAACTAATCGTTTTGAGTAAATCACAAAAAACTGTGTAATGTGCTGTTGGCACATATTGTGCCACTTTTTATTGGCGTAAAGCAAACAGATCAGTATTGCGAATATTTTTCCACTTCTGAAAGAAGGTTTAAATTTCATATGTTTTTAGAAAAAATATAAAAAATGCTGGACTTAAGACGTTTTGCAAATTCACGAATATTCAATACAAAATATAATATATTTTGTAATAATTATCATTAAAATTAAATTAATCTCTTAATGTTTTTATTAAGAAACGAGGTGAAGTTACGAAGTAATTATTGTTGTATGGTAGGCAACATATGTTTTAGCAGATGGCACTGAGAAACTCCTTATCCTTTAAGATCAATATCAATTTATTTCAACAATACAGTCACGTGTTACAAACAATTTTTAGAGATAGTAGGATTATTTTTCTCAATTTACAAGGATACTTCAACAATGAGAATAACAGTTCAGTCAACATAATAAGATTGTGTCAACAATTCACTCTGCATCAGACACAACCTACATGTGGTAAACGTTCAATGGTATATTGCTGCCCAATGTACAATGCCAAGGTAGAATGCCTGCACGACTTCTTCTTCTGGAATGTATTTGAGCATCTTTCGTACATCTTGTAATTTGTCTGCATTAATTGGGATAAAACCATTGGGATAAGCTTTCTGAGTTGGAAGATCTGGGTTGTGGGGATATGTTGGGCCAAGGGCAAATTTGTGAGCAACTAGGCTATCAATAAATGGCTTGGCTACGACAATGCCGAAGTGGTCTGCAGAAAATTGGAACTCCATGAAAGAGGAAATGCTGAACTGGATTTTATGACTTCGTGGTACATGGCAGGTTGATGATTCCAGGGAATTTACATTCTTTTTGTAAATAGTTAGCCACCAACTATGAAAGTTGTACACATTTTCACTTTTGACAATGTTCACTGTAATTTTTTTCTTTGCACTAGAGTGCACAAATAGCTCACACACATCCTTTAGTGTGTAGAATCTGTCCAAACGACGCAAACACCTTTTCACCACAGCAAAATCTCTGTCCGAAGGTAAAAATGAATGGCCTCTGATGGGAAACAGAAGTCTGATCTTGAGGAACCGTTTTTGTGCAGTTAATGCCCTTAAAAATCTGATGACAGTGTTGTTTTTGTTCTGGCCTGGACATCCGTCACAAAACAACCATATCTCGGTTGCTGAGTCAGGAATAAAGTTGTTCATGTAGTCAAGTAGGAAACTACATACCTCGTTCGGCCCTTTTTTGGCCTGTCCGTGGTATATGTAAAATACGGCCTCGCTGGTTTTAAGTAGAGCTGGGCGGGATCCCGATTTTTCGGGAAATTTCGGGAATGAATTTTTCCCGAAATTATTCGGGAAAGTAATATTTCCCGAAAATGTATATTGATAATTTTTCTGATAAAATCACTGCGTAACCTATCTTTAGGTGTCTTCGTAACGGAACATAAGTTTTCTGTGATGACAGTAGAACCTCATTTTTACGTACCTGAGATATACGAATTTGCGTAATTAACGTATTTTTTTTACTGGCACCGTTATTTTCCCTATAGTTTTAATGCATTATTTTCCCGTTTAATGCTAAGCATTTCCCGCAATTAATGTTGCATTAGCGCTCCATTTTATAGCTAACCGTGACACACGTTTAGACGGAACAATAAAAGTAAAGCGAATTGTGTAAACTGTATTTAGTTTACTTTACTACGTGCGTTGGTGGCCACGGCAATTTCTCAGCTTCGTTTGCCATTGTAAACATTTTTTTTTGTGCCACTTGCCAAGGTGTACCATACGGCCATGAGTAAAACGTTTGGTGATGTGAACGTTCAAAGTCTTGTAAATATGGCGTCTTCGTGCATGTTCGGTGATGTTCGTTTTAACAAATAAGAAATATTGCGAAAGACGTTGGCGATACTGATGTATATTACATCGAAATGTATTTGAACGTTCATAATTTTGGTGTTTAGGGCAAACGACGGTGAAAGCAAAGATAGGCGTTGAGAGAAACTGTGGTGAAATGTTTTTTCTAAATATTTACATATCATAAAGTTTGTCACCGATGCTGTTCCACACACAAAGCCGAGCGCCAGAGATTCAGGTTCCTTTCTCTACAGAACAAGATATTCAATGTATTTTACTCCGGTTTTAAAAGCATTGTGATATTATCTGTGTTGGCGAGTATTTTAGTGTGAAGTTTTTTACATAAGGTGTGTGTGTTTACGTACGTGAATTTCATCATGGAAAGTCGCCACACCAAATTAAAAACTCCTATCTGGTCTTTTTACCAAAAAATGCCAGATAATGTGTCTGCACAGTGTAAACAATGCAAAAAGGTTTTAAAAACCAATTTTGGTAGCACATCTGGGTTGCTTCGACATCTGATGCAACATCCAAATTTGAAAAAAGAACTTGAACAGATAGAAGCAACACGGAAAGGCGGAAATATTGGGGAAAAAACTTTAGAACCAACAAAGAAGCAACTTCGCTTAGACGAAGCTTACAAATGGCCTTCAACACATGAAAGGGCCATTTCACTGACGAACTGTATTGGGGAATGGATAGCTGATGCTATGTTGCCATACAGTACAGTGGAAAATCATAAATTTCAAAAAGTCCTTAAAATAGCTCAACCACTTTATTCAGTGCCATCTCGTAACACTTTTTCAAGAAGAGTAATACCTGAACTGTACAACAAAACAAAGGCAAAAATGTCTGAACATATTGCCAATGCAATAAGTTTATCCAAAATTGCTTCTTTATCATTCACTTGTGATTTGTGAACATCTGCTAGCAACGAAGCATTCATGTCGCTGACATGTCATTTTATTGAAGATTTTGACATGAAGAAGTACTGTTTAGGGTGTTACAGCTTTCCTGGTGGACACACTGGTGAAGCAATTAGTGAGAAACTAGTAGAGTGCTTCAATGAATGGGACTTAGAAAATGCAGGGGACAAAGTGGACATGTACATTGTGAGTGATAATGGACGAAACCTTAAGTTGGGACTTTCGCTATGCAAACTTAAGTTTACGCAGCTGCAGTGCTTTGCACATACACTGCAGCTTGTATTGCAAGATGCTGTTAAAGTAACATGTGAGATCAAAGAGGTACTGAAAAAGTCACGTTCTATTGTTGGACGATACAAACACAGTGCGCGAGCAACTGAACAGTTGCATCGAATTCAAGAAGAACTAGATCTGCCGGTACTAAACTTGATTCAAGACTGTCAGACAAGATGGAATTCAGAGTTTTTAATGCTGAAGAGATTGTTTGACAACAAGATACCTCTTTCTCGTCACTTACCAACACTGAACATGGACAATCTGCAGTTGAGTGAATGGAACCTTATTGACTCTTACATTAATATATTGCAACCATTGTATGATGCTACAACCCAACTTTGTGGTGAACGTTCACCATCAGCATCAATGGTCATTCCGGTCATTTTTTCTCTAAAAAATTGTCTGAAGGCCTACATCAACACCAATGCAAAACAGGGATGGGAGTTTGCAAATGAGGTACTTCTGGCTCTCCAAGCACGATTTCCATGCTACGATCGAAAAGAGCCATACTATACTGCAATGTTAGTAGACCCGAGGTTTAAGGCTGTTGTAATTCCAACGGAAGAAAAACTTTTGGCACGTAACCACCTGGATAAAAAAGTAAAAGAAATCACACAGGCAACGGCACAACCAGGTATTGTTTAATTTATTTGTAGGCCTAGTTATTTTATTTATACAAAAGCCACTATAGCATTGTGTAAGAATGTGGTGTTTCTTTTTCTTTCAGTAACAACTGCAGGTACCAGTGAGTTGGCACAGAGTTCTACTTCTCTCTGGAGTGTTTTTGACGAACTTGCTGAGAGCGAATCAAGTAACCAGATCATGTCATCAGAAACTGATTGCTATTTCAGTATGCCTGTTATACAAAGAAGTGATGATCCCCTAAAGTGGTGGAGAGAAAAAGGAAAAGATGCGTTCCCTAACGTGTGTAAAGTTGCAATGCAGTATTTAGGCATCCCTGCAACAGAAACAGCAAGTGAACGTGTGTTTTCTTCTGCTGGGAACATTGTATCCCCCAAGCGTATGTCCCTTACCTCAGAACATACAGAGGAACTGGTGTTCATACACGAAAATGGAGGCATTTCATAGTATTGTTTATTTTTTCAAAATTTTTATTTTAATACTATGGCTTTTAAAAGTTAAAATGATATGGTTTTGATAGCCCATTTTTTAAATAAATAAATTTGCTTGGATACAAATTGCACTTTTAAATAATTCCCGTTCCCGTCCCGTTTCCCGAGGGAAATCATAGCTTCCCGCCCGAATTTTTCCCGAACCAAAATTACCTATCCCGTACAGCCCTAGTTTTAAGGTTGTGCACTGAAAATACAGGAACAGTCAGCTGGAATCTTTGGCAACGATATGTTTTGCATGTAGTCAAATGACAATGCGACAAATTCATCTCTTTCGATGCACAATTGAGATGCACGTTTCAATGTTAAATAGAATTTCTTGCTCCTGCGTTTATGCACAAGGAGTTCGGCCGTTGCGACGCGTTTGGCGGTGTCATTTAGACAGCTTTTTAGTTTAATACTTTTTTCTTCACAAATTACACAAGTATCAACACTAGGTCTACCAAACTTCAAACTAAAATGGCTCTTGAAATACTTGTGGTAGTAATGATATGATACATTCCTGTCTGCATACTTGTCAACAAACATTTCATGCATTTTCTTGACTGTTAGTTCTCCACTAAGATAATAAATATCAACATCACCATAATGAGTTTGATTAACTGGAAAGGAGGATATATGGCTATGAATATCAGCAAGAATAGTAGCGTCTTTTGCACTTGATGGTTTGTGTTTTTCCCTCTCATCACTTGGTGATTTTCCAAGTAGTATCAGCTGGCACAAACGCTTGACACTAGATTCACTAACACAATAAATACTCAAAAATGCTTTCTTACACACAGCAACCAGTTTACCAGAGTCCCTTACATGGTACACAAACATAGCTTCTCGTCTGCCAGGTTCGTATTTCCTGCCCCTTCTTCTTTGAAGTCTTTACGCATTATTAGTCCTTGCAAAGACACATCCTGCTCATTCTTGGTATTGAACCCATTCATTTGGTTTACTGCCTCAATGAAGGTATTATCTGAAACTAGCCTGAAGCTCTTTTTCTTGCAACTGAAATCAAAGAACAGTACATAATTATTATTACCTCTTGTAATTTGTTCGTCACTCTTCAATATCTGTTAATGTTAGTAATTTAATTGGTATCTAGTACAAAATGCAATAATACACCAAACAGTCTACGCCCTACTATTTCTAACCATTCGGAAATCTGTGAAAAATAGTGTGATTGAGTTAGAGGTACATAACTGAACACATCCATTTAATTTTATTGTTTAGCTTAATTGTTATTTATTCAAAAATAAAATATGACAGTTTGTTTTGTAAAGCACTCTAAGATTTTTATATGCCATAGAAGTTACTAGTTTAGTAACCTGTATCCTGATTCGAACTAGGTACTTTATAGTAATAAGTCGTGCATTTTCTGCAACGTTTGCATATAACAACAATTATGTATAGTAAATGCCGTAAAAGGGGAAGACTGGATAGCAATATATAAATAACATTCGTGAGAATGTGACAAATAATCTATTGGCTGTAGGACTAACTTTTATTTTTTATTTTTGGAATAAATGTTAACTTATATTGTATTATTATCAAATATCACTCTTTTTTAACACATTTAACACACAAGGGGTTTGTGTTGTTAATTATATCTTCAGGACATCTATTAATAAATTACTCTGAAGGTAAAAAATTTATTTTCTCTTCATCTGTATTCACAGAGAAACATTTTACTGATTTAAATGTAATGTTCTGCAGTTCGTTTTCCTGAGATGGCAACACCACTAACATTTCTCACTAATTGCAAGACCGCGAGTGTTCTGGTATTCTCATTTTACTGTATTATTTAGTATCGTTCTTACAACTTATTAGCACTATGTACTTACCCACATTCTTGTTCAGTGCATCTAGCTGGTACAAGCTTGTTTACATGGTTCTTGTGTTCCAAACCTTTTACCTTAGCCATTTTTATAATGTTTTTTTTGTATTCAGCAGTCCTTTTGACACCCTTCTTTCGTATATCATTGTTGTCAATAGCTTCTTCAAAATAACTCTTCAAACTACTGCTAGAACACGCCATTTTCCTACAAACTTACTTTTGTTTTATTTCACAACACGCACGTTTGCAACAACATTTTCGTTCACACTGAGCTGAACATATTTGTCAACAGATAGCATACAAGTATCAGAACATTTAGTTCCAGTTATTTAAGGTAGATGGCATGTGTGTCCACACAACCACGCTTACTCTCACATCAAAAAATTTTTCACAGTCAAAACGACCTAAGTCCGGGACTTAGGTTGTTTTGTCTATAAAGATAAAAATGCAGGAGCAGATAAAAACGCAACAAAGACGTGTACTAAAGTCATTTTACTAGTAAACCGTAGCCCTTTGCAATTGCTTCACGATTAGGCAATAATCTCAAAACACCAAAAATGTGACTTAAGTTGTTTTGCAAATTCACCATTCATATATATATATCTCTTTACCCATTCTTGTACATTTTTTATTTTTTGAAGTGTTAATTATTCTAAAATCACAATTTTAATAACGTTAAGATATTTAGTGGCCATAGATTAGATATTTATATATATATTAATCTTTGTAAAGTTTATTTAACATTTTTGGAATTTATAATGTTACAACTAACATAATTTTTTGTTTGACCCAAGCAGTAGGGGTGAGATGCAGACTATGTGAGGTGCCACGATGGTAATTGCAGTGCTCTGGCAGTGACGACAGGAAAGACTGTGTGCTTGCTCATCCCACCTGTGCTTCTCTGTGCTTGTGCTTGGTAAGGTGACAGTGCACATGTGGGTTGTTTCGTGGTCACGTGTGCAGCGCCTGATTAACCCCTAGGCTAATTAGGCTGCAGCCTAGGGCGCGAGGATCGAGGGGGCGCGCTGAAATCGTGTCTTCGCTTGCACTATTAATCTAGCATCATTGCATCTACCCTACATATTTCAACTAGACCGAGACAAAACACTAAAACTAAATGCGCTGTGAACTTAAAAAGCTTGGGACTCCCTGATTTTAACTTTCATAGGCAGTATGAACCATGTTAAACAAAGTCAAAACTACGGTAACACACACACCTGGCGGGGGCGCGTCAGAACCCGTGTGCGCTGCTTGCAGGAAGTGTCCATCAGCTGCTTCTCGCCGTGCGGCCGGCTGCTGGCAGCCAGCTCGCTGGCCGGCGACATCGTCGTGTGGAGCGTGCAGCTCAAGTCTTGTGTTGGCTTCACCTCGCAACACAAGCAGCTCCAGATCTGCGGCCTGGCCTGGAACCCGACCGGCAGCGGAGAGCTGGCCTTCTGCGACTTCTCCGGCCAGCTGGGGACCGTGTGTGGCTGCCTGGAGGAGGAGCACCCGGTAGGTGCACGCTGTCCGTCAGTCAGCTTTTGGTATAACATTGTGAATAATGAAGTTTTTAAGTGCTTTGTGCGCAACTATGTAATATAATTTTTATGTATTAATGTGCGTGTGTGCTAATAAAAATTATGGATGAATAGTACAAATATATGATAAGTGTACAATTTTGAATTTGGTAAAATTTTATTATTTGTTTTAAATAACAAAATATCTAGTGTCACTTGGATACAGTTATTGTTATAATGTTTTACTGCAGTAAGCAAAGTTAAATATTAAATTGGAAATACGATGTGGTTTCACTATGTTTATGTGTGACGTCATAGACTAGACTTTTGCACTACATAGAGAACTATTTTTTTAATATAATAATAAATAAAATTTATTTTCTCTAGAGTTGAAAACAAACTATAGACTGAAAATGTTCCAGAAAGATTGCACTATTCCTCGTGAGTGTAATTTTTTTTTTTTAATTTTTGAGATTTCCTATAATACTGAAATCACTATAAATATTCTATGAAAGTTTTCTTTAACTTGACCACTCTAAGGTTTGACATATATTTAATATATTCTATCAATAATAATTATAATTTAGTGTATGTATATAAACTATTATAAAACTATGGAACTGTGATACAATTACAAGAACAATTTGTGCTACTATACAAATGACATTATAAAAAACTGAAATGTTCTTTGATTGTACAAATTATTTGTTGGTTGTGAAGAATACCATGAATTATAGTCAGCGAGATTCCTACGATGATCTACTCAGCCATTCCCAATTTTAATCAACTTTTGAGGGTCCTCTAAAAGAGAGAACTTCAATCAATCCATGGTTCTTCGAATCAGTCAAAAAATAACTACTAATGGGATTCTGAGGAAAAGAAATTCTGGTTGTTAGAAGACTACTTTTATCATCATACAAAAGAGATGTAGAAAAATATTATTATAATAATGAATATTATTATGATGATAATTTTGGTTATCAAAATAATAATCCTTATCATCACCACCCTCATCAACATCACCACCACCACCATCACAATCATAAACACATGGTGACGACAGGCCGGGAAAACCGGAAATAGTCAGGGAATTTTACTAGCCTGCAAAGGTCAGGGAATAGACAGGGAAAAAAATTATATTGAGGGAAAAAAAATTTACAGAAAGGCTAATTTGCTTTTGCCTTAAGCCATCAAAGCAACAAAATGGGCGTAAGTAATTTGTCAACTTGACATTGACAAGGGGCAAGAGTTTGAAAGGATCCTTTGGCCTGTGGTAGTAAGCATGCAGGGGGAAGGGGTGTTTGTGGTCGCCCGAACAAGCACACCTGCCGCGCGCAGCCGAAGTCAGTGACTGTTGTTTGAGAAGTGAGAACACATGCACAGAAGCGAAGAATAATTTGTGTGGTAAGTATTTGGGTTTCTTTTGTGTGGTTATTTTGCATGTTTATAACAGCCTTCTCTGACGGACGCAAGTGTGAGCTGGCAGCGAAGCAAATCTGTTGTGTTTACAGTTTAACTGTTTCATGTTTCAAAATAATATCAGTAAAGAACTTCACAAACATTTGCAGATTTTTCTTGGTTCTCAGTTTCCGAACAGTGGGATTTATATGATGCGATTGTAATGTAATTCTAGTGACTAGTGTATCAGTGTGTAGAGTTCTGCAAATATTCAAAATTTTGAATTCAAATTCAAATTCTTAGCTTGCCGCCTTGTAATTTCCTTTGCGTTAAGTGCATTTTCAGTGACATCCCACTGTAAAATTAGCTGTTTCTTTATATTAAATTAATGATATTTCGGCGGTCAGATGTATAAATGTATGTATGTATAAATTAATATTGCATAAAGATATGTAAGATGTATCGTTGCTGTAAAAAATACCGTTTTAAAAAGCCTAGCACCCACCTCTGTATTTACTGTGCATTAAATGCATTTTCAGTCAAACTTTTCATGTCTCGTTGCCAACTCAACATACATTGTGATTATCTCTTTCTCTTAACGCAACCAACCTTGGTATCTTCTTTTTTTTTATGCGTGGGACATAGACGAGGGAAGGAAAAAAGACCTTGCTTTGTTTTCACGAATGCTTCCCGTCCCATCTTTCCTCTCTTGCGTCCTCAAAACACTCGTTCCTTGCATTCCTACCTCACCCCTCTTGTATTTCCATTCTCTTTCCTTCTGGTGTATCTTATCTCGTTATTGCTGCCACCACGCCCTACTACTTCACTCCAGCTGCTTGGTGTCTGGTAGAGAACTACAGTCGTTCAGCGCATGTGTATATAAACTACTCTGATTTTTTTTTTTTTCATTTGCTGCATTGTGTAATGTAAGATGAATAAAGATCCGTGAACATTAAGGGCAGAGTTATTTAATAAAATTATAGTGCAATATTATTCAAAAATTCTTTTCCTGCCTGAACTTGTTTCAAAATTAATGGTGCCCACTACACATACACACATATATGTGTGTGTGGTGTGTGTGGTATTTTTATTGGATATGAAGTACTGGAATTCAGTAAATGGGCACTAACCATTTGCTCTCTTTTCAGGATGTGAAGCATGCCGAACAAACACACAAGGTTACAAAAAGACTGGCTCAATGGTGAAAAATTTGCCTGGTTATATGAAGATGATAAGGATTCATTTTGTGCTGGATGTTCACTATGTCGGTACACCTTTTCTCTCAGCAATATGGGTAGGCGTGCTGTTACAAGCCATCTTGCCAACAGTAAGCACATGAAGGCAGCTTCCAGTTGACACTCAACAGTGTCCCTAATGAGGTATTATTCTCCACATGTTGAAGCAACTTCTGCATCAACAAGTGTTGTTGGAGCATTTGCTGCATCCACAAGTGGTGTTAAAGCAACTTCTGCGTTAGCAAGTGTGCTTACAAGTAGTCCCGGCATTAGTTTTCCCAGCACTTCATCGAGCACTATTCTTCCCCAGATGTGCACAAGCAGTGAAAATATTAAAGTCTCAGTTGCTCCATCTGCTGTTTCATCAGTACAAGTCAGTTCTAATCCCAGTTGTGCACTTAAAAGTTATGTGTTGGGTGAGAGTATTACAAAGGCAGAAGTTTTATGGTGCCTACACAGTGTCATGACACACAAATCATTAAGGTCTGCTGCCAAAGCTGTTTCTTTGTTTCCCATAATGTTTCACGACAGTGACGTTGCAGCAAAAATGCAAATGCAACGTGATAAGATGGCATATGTAATTCTTTATGGAATAGAACCATATTTCAGAAACATGCTATTTGAAACACTCCATGCATGCAAGAATGTAGTTATTGGATTTGATGAGTCCTTGAATAAGGTGTCTCAGAAACAACAAATGGACATCACCATTCGTTTCTGAGATTCTCAGAAGAATGAAGTATGTGCTCGCTATTTAACTTAACCCTTTTAGTGCCAAAGTCCGATAAATCGGCCTTGCCTTGTTGTGCGAGAATTGCCAGGGCCGAAAAATCGGCCAGATTTTTTTTTCGTTTTCAAGACAGGTTTTTGTTACTAGCAGCGCATTCTACCTTTCTCTAATGAAGTGTCCTACTATCTAGTTCCTTTTTCTGTAAACAGGTAGCGTATGTGCCCTACTATTTAGTTCTTTTTTCTCACAACAGAGAGTATGAGTGTCATACTGCTGGACATCGCACAGCGTAAGAAACCGCGTTTTGCTGCATTTTTTATCCTAAAGAAACACTTTTCCTTTTGAAAAAAAATTGTTTCTTTTGTAAATTCTTTATTTTAATTCTTTTATAAATATCATGAAACTGTTTTCCAGAAATTTCTACAAATGTATTTTTTTCAAAGTTATGACAACAATGGTTCATTTATGTAAACGATATATGTAACTACCAGTTTCGTGGATATTACAAATTGCGTAGGATTTTATACCGTTGGTTATTCTGCGTTGAAAATTATTATTGTAGTAGTCATAGTAAACACGTTTTCCCGCATATTTCTCAGTGGAAAGTGATGTTACTCTGTTTCAAACTAATACTACCGCGAAACTTTGTGCGATCAAGGCTTTTGTTTTCGTTTTCATAATAATGTCTCGGAAAAGAAGTTACATTGCGGGTAAAGATGACAAAGAAATGCTCGACTATTTTTATTCGCTCGATAGTGATATTTGTGAAAGTGATACAACAAGCGACAACGATACAAGTACTGATGAGGAAGAGCATTTACCATCTACTTCAAACACACCGAGACTTACTCCTGTGGCTGCGGATAATTATATTCCAGCCGGTGCTTCACTTCGTACGAATTCAGGCGATAGTTCAAGTGATACGTCGGATGAAAATGAACAGACTGACGTAAATAATATAATCTGGTCTTCTTGTGAAAACTTTTCACCACCAAAACACAACATACCCCAGTTTTTAGAAAATGCTGGACCAAAACATTTACCCCCTCGAAACTCGAAGCCCATAGCATATTTCCAGCTAATGTTTACTTTTTCCTTACTACAGCTTCTTGTAAAGGAAACCAATAGATATGCTCAGCAGTTTTTATCACAGAACAAGGGTAAATTAGGTACAGGTTCAAGAGCTATTTCTTGGAAAAAAACTTCAGTTGTCGAAATGAAAGCATTTGTAGCATGTATAATAAATATGGGCCTCAAAAAAATGCCTACACTTTCCTCATATTGGTCTACTGTTCCTTCTCGCAGCATGCCATGGTTTCGAAAAATGTTTTCTCGCAATAGATTTCAACTACTTCTAAAATTTTTCCACCTATCGGATAACAAAAACCTTGGTCTACCAGGCGAATCAAACTATGATCCAGAAGGAAAATTCAAACCAATTATTGACCACGCAAATAATGTTTTCAAGCACCACTTCACTCCATACCAAATGCTGAGCATTGATGAAAGTTTGGTCGGAACAAAGAGCCATACTTCATTACTTCAATACCTTCCCAACAAACACCACCATAGATGGGGAATAAAATTTTGGATGCTATGTGATAGTACTGTCAATTACTGCATGGGATTTTATGTATACCGTGGTGCTAAAGATCAATTAGATAAGACTAGCATAAAACTACATGGTCTTGGGTACACTGTGATAATGAAGCTATTATCAGGTGTGAATTTACTACGAAAAGGTTATCACATTTTTGTTGATAATTTTTTTACAAGTGTACCAGTTGCACAGAAACTCTATTCTGAAGGGACTTACCTTACTGGCACTGTTAGGCGGAACAGGAAGCATCTACCAGCCGAATTACACAGGCAAAACAAATTTCAGGTTGGGGAGAAAAGGTATTTCAAAAGTAATGAACTGCTGTTATTGGCATATCGCGAAAAGAAATCTCAAACAAAACCAGTAATTTTACTATCAACAAATGGAAAAACAGAAGATGTTCAGTGTACTAAAAAACGGCACGGACTAGAGAGAGTGCGTGAAAAACCAGAAATCATTCACAAATACAATAAATACATGGGTGGTATAGACACAAGTGATATGATGCTGTATTGTTATCTCGACGATAGAAGGTCATTGAAATACTGGAAAAAAGTATGTTTCAATATATTTGGCCGTATGGTACTCAACAGTTATATTTTGTACAAAATGAATACAGATGGTAACATTCTGACAAGATATGAGTTCGTCTCTGCTGTAGTGGACAGTCTCGGAAAAGAGTGGCTAGAACAGCAACACCAACAACCTGGTGACACTAACGAAAGTGTGGCGTCATCAGGAATTCTGAAACTGCCATTGAAGAAAGAAAAAGAATGTTGTGTTTGCAGTGTATCGAGTAAACGTCAGGGAGGAAAAAGAAAGCGTTCAAGGACAGTTTGTGCAAAATGCCATAAAGGATTGCATGGTGTTTGTTTTAGTAAACACAGCTGCTAGGACCAGTGAATATGTATTTGACTATAGTTGTGATGGATTTATCGTTGTTGTTATCATGAACTACCAATTAATTTTATATTTTTAATTGAAAAAAATGTGATAATGAAAAATGCTGATCAAACCAAGACAATATTTTTCTTCTAAAATTTGAAAGTCAGTTTCACCTAAATTTGTATAAAGACATACAATAGCAATGCATAATTTTTTAATTAAATCATTTACTTTTTAAATACATTAATAACAGACTTATAATTATTAAAAAATTATAAGGATTCAAAATACACTATATAGTTGGAGTTACGCTAAGAAAATATTTCATTTGTATTGTACACAGTTAGAAAAGCAATGTTTTTTTTTTCTTTTTTTTTCAAAAAATTATTATTAGAATAAATATTGGAAAAAATTACATCACTATTATACTATCATATAGAAAAACAATTAAATATTTTAAAAAAAATTCAAACCAAAGAATATTACTGTCAAAACTACTCCCTATCCACATTACAATTTATAAAAAAAATTTAATAATTATTTTTTTTTAATTTAAAAAACAACAAAAATAAAATAAGATGAAAATTTTTATGTTTAAACATGACAAGTGACAGAAGAAAACATTTATCTATAAACAGTAAAAAATTTCATAGTTATAACAGTAAAGGTTAAAAAGTTATTAAAATTAAACTCTAGAGATGCAATTTAGTTAAAAATGACCTGGCACTATTAGCACTACCATACTAGCAGAGGCTGGCACTAAGAGGGTTAAGCTTTTCTAGGTCACACAAAATCTTCAGTTCTGCTGAATGCTTTTGTTAAAGCTCTGTCTTCGCTCAACATTGACTTGTTAAAAATCATTCAAGTCTCAGTGGTTGGACCCAATGTTAATTTCAGGTTTTTGCAAGATTTAAAAAAGGATCTAAAGAAAAATTACCTTAGTCCTGTTCTTCTTGACATTGGAAGTTGTGGACTTCACACAATGCATTGTGCATTTAAGGCAGGCATTAAAGAAACAGCGTGAGATATTATTGCCTTTTTGAGATCCTTTTACTATCTTTTCAAAGATACTCCTCGGTGGGCAATATACAAGACTTTCATCATCCACAGTGTTTCCCATGAAGTTTTGTGAAGTTAGGTGGCTCGAAAGCAGCAAGGTTGCACAGAGGGCAATTGACATTCTACCGCACATCTCTAAGATTGTAAGTGGTGTTGAAAAAGAAAAAAATTGTACCAACATCTCATAGCTATACAACAGTTCGTAAGCAGTAGGTGACTCATTACAGCCTGCTAAGGTAGCATTTTTCTGCACAGTGGCATCAGATCTAGAGTCTTACGTGAAAGAATTTCAAAGTGATGTGCCTATGGCACCTTTCCTATATTCTGTTCTCACACTGATTATGCATAATATCTTGGATCATATTGTGAAACCTGATGTTATTACAAAGTGTTCAGTTGTTTCGCTTGTCTTAGATAATAAGGTAAACCTACTTACTGCCAAACAAGTTAAGATAGGTTATGCAACCCAAAAAGAATTGGGGAAGAGCACATAGCTGAAATACATATTTTGACTTTTCGTGAGGACTGTAGGAAGGGCCTGATGAAAGTAGCAAAGAAGTTGAACAAAACGTTCACCTCTGAAATTCAAGTTAACCAGGGCAATCTCGTGCTTCGACCCTGCTGTTGTAGCAGTTCATGCAATGGTTGCTAACAAGCGACTAGAAAACTTAATGCAGATTCTTGTAGATAATAACTGGCTACATGGAACTGCTGCAGACAATGCAGCTCGAGAATTTACTGTTTGCAGCTCAAAACCTGGCGTGAGTAATGAAATGAAAGAGTTTTGTAGGGTGAATGAACGAGTGGATCACTTCTGGTGGAAAATATTTGATATGGGGGAAAATGCAGAATATAACAGAAGTAATGAAGATGGTTATGATACTGTCTCATGAAAATGCACAGGTGGAGCGAGGATTTTCTGTAAATGAAGACTGCATAATAGAAAATATGAGAGACCAGACAACAAGGCGAACTACATATGATGCTGTAAGTTCATTTGGTGGTGTTGCAAATGTTCCAGTAACAAAATCCCTCATCCATGCAGCTCGCAGTGCTCGGGCAAGATTTCAGGAAGACAAAGAAAGACATCACAAAGAGGAAAAATTAAGGGAAGAAGAAGCAGATAAAAGGAGACATGCAGCACAAGAGGTGAAGGAACTAAAGACTAAAAAGTTAAAACTGATGAAAGATGCCCAGGAGAAATTGGAATGATTGAAGACAAAATTGAACAAATTTCCAAGACATAATTGATATTGATATTGTTTTTAATTTTTTAAATATTTATTGTCTATGTACATAGATTCTTTTGTGTGTGTCAAATGTTTTTTCTTGGAGCAGGGAAATTTTAAGTGAAAAATGGTGGTTTAAAGTATGTGGTATAAAACTTGTGTGTACTTTATGTGTCTGAAATCCACAAGATAATTGATGTATTCAAGATCGCAAGCACGTGCTTTTATTTTTGGTACATAAATTTTGCTGCTTATTAAGTGTACAATCCAGTTAGACTGTAAAATTTTGTTACAGTTTCATTCTTGTGTATATTTTATTTTCTATTTCTTTGGTTGGTAATTTTTTAAATCTTAATTTTTATCACAGGGATAGCGATTGAATTAAGTTGTTTTTAAAGTAACTTCTTTGATTAATTATTAGGGACATTATGCAATGTGCACAGTGGTTATTTATTTTCGTGTTGGGTTTTATGATACATTTATTTTAATTTATATACCTTTTTTTCCACAATGTGGTTGTAATATTATCATTCCTGTGTTAAGTTGATTTATAAATATATTTTGCATTTGTTGTGAAATATGCATTATGCCAACAATGAAGTTTGTACATTTAATTTGCACATTATGTCCAGTACTTTAGTATGCCATTGAAGTCATCACTTACAAAATTATTTTCCAGTCCTGTCCGGTACATTGAGATATTGCAGTAATTTTCCTTTTGGTAACTTGTATATCGAGTATCCGTGAATCACACACGGCCACTAATTGTAATTTATTTCAAGCAAGCATAAAATGAGGTGTTTTTTTTTTCCAAATTTATTTTTCTCAGGGAAAACCTTACATTCAGGTGGGAAAAGTCAGGGAAATTTATTTCTACCATTCTGTAGCCACCCTGAAACATCACCATCACTACAATTGCCAACACCATCACCACCACCACCACCACCACCTCCACCTCCACCACCACCACCACCTCCACCACCACCACCACCACCACCATTACCATCATCAACCCTGCCATCACCATCACCACCATATCATCATCACAATCACCACCATTACCATCATCATCAACATCAACATGATCACTATCACTACCATCACCATCATCTTCTCACCATCCTCACCATCATCTTCACCACCATCATGAACATTATAACCATCATCATTACCACCATCATTACTAGGGGTGAGCCGATCACCACATTTGCCTATCATGCCGATGCAAGAAATGTGGTACCGATCATGCCGATTTTTTTTGACCGATTAGTGTTTTTTTAAGTTGGTTGTAAAATATACTCCAAATTACTAGAAAAGTATTGCATAAGGATACAAACGTGATCACTGTTGGTAAAAAAAATATAAGCACGGGGGAGGACCCAGGCGACTGCCCGGCCATAACATTTCATGGCCGGGCAAAACTATCACTTTGCCCGGCCATGAAATGTTATTGCATCAGATGAACAAGAGGCATTGTCTTTATTGCAATGCTAAGTGGTTTTGTGGGATTTTCTTGTCTGTGCGCTACTTTATTCTTAAAATAAATTAAGACTTTTCGATAAGTGTACAGGCGCAATAAATACGGCATCTGTTCTTGTTTTCTTCTAAATATTCACGTTTCAAAGTGCTGATAGCGGAAATATTACTGTGGGATGTAAGACCAGTAAATGTTTCCGCTCGTTGCAGTAGCTTACGTTCCGTTTTTGTCCACCCTTGTCTACCTGACCTTCAGACCCTTGCATTCACCCCGCCTCGTTTCTACCTAACGGTAACGACCTGACGTGCAGAGCGCTTTCCACATCAGTCATCATTCAACAGCTGTACGTCTTGCTTTTAAGTCCAAGAAACTTTGTTAGCCGTACTACAGAACTGTTTAAAATAAACTTATTTATCTGTAGTATCGTGAGTGAGTAGTGCGGAATGGCAGTGATGAAAAACATTTAGGGTTTAAGGAGAAAATTTTTAACAGTATTTTGATTTTTGCGGCGTACAATGACTCAGAAAAGCATAACCTTTTTCTTCAACAACCGTTCTGCACTGTCCTGCAGTTCATCATAACCACCGCCTAAAAAGCAGTGCACATTACGCTGTAATGCCTGTGAAGACAAAGATCCTAAAGAAGAGTTGGATTCCTTTAGACTGAGACAAATTTTTACATGATCCCGAAAACCATATGTAATACACCTATTTAACATTAAAGTTTAGTATGTTGTTACATTATTTTTTTCCGCTCGTCGCTCGTGATTATTCCATCGAGTAATAAAAAAATTTCTTTGAATCTACAAATCATTGAACAAGAATTTATGAAGCAGATTTGCAGTTATTTTTAAGCATCTTTACTCGCTTATTCTGTGGGGTTCGCATTTTAAACTTATTCTTAAGGGGAGTCTGACAGTAAAAAAATTAAAATATTGACTTTTAATACCAAAATAAAATTTTGACTTTCCTGAATAAAATGATGTGAGTGTTATTGCGAAAAGCTTTTTTCCATATTTAATTTTAATCTTTGCCTTTTCTACAGCTCTAGATAACTTGATGATATCTGGGGACTAAATTTGAAGGTACTTGTAATTTATGTACTCTGTGCAATGGGAAAATTCAACATATTGACTTTATAATGAATTCTACGAGGCGAAAACTGAAAAGTGAACAATGTTTTGTGATGCCGAGCCTTAAGTAAATTTGTTATAAAAAAAGTTAAAATTTCTGCTAGTAGTACACTCTATTTTTATGTACGAAAGATGCTTAAATAGCACCATTTTGCTCCTTAGAATACAATTTTTTTTCTACCGGGGGAGAGCCCCCGGACACTCCCTTTGTTAAATCCACCACTTATAATGATACTCTCCTTTGACCCCCCATTAAATATTTGCTTCCTACACGCCTGATCACCATATTCATTATCACCACGACCATCAATATCATAACCATCATCTTCAACACCATTATTACCATCATCATTACCATTAACATTATCTCCATCATCATTACCATCATCACTTTCACCATCCACATTCATCATCACATCTATAAAAAATACCATCACCATTAATATCACCATCACCATAATTATCACTTTCACCATAATTATCAGAATTACAATCATTATTACCATAAAAATCATCTTACCATCACTGACATCACCACCACCATAATTTTCACCATCAATACCATCATCATTACAATCATTACCATCATCACTATCATCACCATCAACTTTATTACCATCATACCATCATCTTCACCATCATCACCACCATCACCATTATCATAAACATCACTATCATCAATCCCATCATTACCATCTTTATCACAAGTATCATTTTCACTATACAGTAAAACATTTTTGTTGCGACCCCATTTATTGCGACCACCTCTCTATTACAACCCGATTTTGAGGAACCATGAAAAAATTGCCGAAAATCCGAAGAAAATCGGACAGAAAACAAGTTTCTTGTGGTGAGTAGCGTGTTACTGCATTTCTCTTGCCGAGTGCTATACTGCCGTAGGCAGCGCATATCTAAAAATTGATACCACTTCCTGTCGACCGCTGTCAGCGCTTGACAACCCCCATTCCACGTCCCTTTGCAGGCAGGGTGCAGATAAAGGTTTTTGTGGCAACGTGTTTACGTTTTGCTTTTAGTGTCTATTGTGGTACGCAGTTAAGGCAAAGCTACCTGCTGGATTTCTCTTGATTTTGATTTTTTGATTACTATCGGTTGACAATACACAGCGACCGACTGGAAGCACGCCCGCCTCGACTTGTTTTAACTGCCGCAGCGATGTTTATTTTGACAGCTCAAGCAATTATCTTTTCCCGTGAGTTGATAGAAAATGGTCGCTTCACCCAGCATAAAAAAAAAGGCTACGCCACTTATTCCCCACTCAGGAAACACACTGGCTGCCATCTGTCTCCCCCGCATTTATCTTTCTTCTAACATTCCACGTCTTGCCTCTCGCGCGAGCAATAACGAAGCGACCACGATTGGGCCGTTTTATGCTTTGTTTGGTGACAGCAGCTTGATTTTATTCAGTTTATTCCTTTTCATAGGACCCTTGCTATTAAAATACATTAATATTTAAGTTTGAAAGCTTGTAAATTCCTTGCCAGAGATGACTGAACTTGATGTGAAAAGTGACATATTTTGACCCCTCCCTCACCACTTTAGTACCGCATTCATAATTGCTCAATTTTACGGGAGAAGGGAGGGTGAAATGAGCATTTTCTAGCTGAAGGTTTTTCAAAGGGGAGCGAAGTTGGGGTGTTATAAGGGAGGACACTAGATGTTTTGTGTGTCTGGGAGGGATGAGCTAGCCTTGAAGAATGTTAACGAGGGGAGGGAGGGGTGAGCTCATGCGTCATGAAGCTGCTGCCGCCAGCCAGCCGGGTGAGCTTCGTGTGCGCCCACTCACGTTGCAGAACCTACAGCTGCCATATTTTTAAAAGAAATGTCCCATTATATTTTTGTTATTCTTACACGAACATTATTGGAAGTATTAAAGCCGACACAAAAATACGCTTTGTGTTAAAATTAACAGATTTTAATGATCTTTCATTTCATTTGGTTTTTTTTTTAAATTTTTTTCTGATTTTCTTATTTTGGTCAAGATGTCCAATTTTTAGACGGTTCCTGAGAATGTATTCGTAAAATCACTGCTTCGTTAAATCTGGGGTTTGTGACATCGGGGTTCTAGTGTATTTAACTACGGCAAGCAGAAAACGTACATGTAAACTAACCAGTAAAAATAAACTGTCTTTTGACATATTTTCTTTAGAGGTGGCCTGTAGGGCGACGGACTTGTCATGTAGGTTGAAGTGGGATAAAGCAAAGCCGTCTAGCATTGTGAGTGACAGCATCCTGCCATTGTACGGCTGGTTTCTTAGCACGTAGCGGTTTGGGAAAGGGAGGGGGGGGGGGGGGTGGAAATCAACTGAAAATTTCGTAAAACATCTATTACGACCCCCCCTATATTCCGACCCTATTCCTGGGAACCGTGAGGGGTCGTTTCAGAGAGGGTTTACTGTAATAATAATCATAATATCATGATGATCATCAAATTTATCATCACCATCATCATCATCATGATCATAATAATAATCCAGATCATAACCATCACCATCTTCATCACTATCTTCATCACCTTCATCATCATCACCATCACCATCATCACCATCACTATCGCCTTCATCTTCACCCACACCAACACCATCATCATTATCATCTGTTGGTATTAATACAATTCTAATTTCTTTAATATTTATCTATTTTATATTTATATTTCTTTCATATATAGTAAAGTAAGGTAATTTCGTGACACAGGTAATTTCGTGACATTTTTTAGGACGTTTGTAACGAAAATACCAGCGGTTTTTTGGAGCTGAATTTTGGACAGGTATTTTCAGCCATCTCCGCTAGATAGTGTGGTATGTATCGTTCGTGTCTTGGAATGTGTCAACGTCACAAAACAAAAGTTTTCATAAAAGTGAGCAAAGTGTCGTTAAATTTGAGTACTCTTTTGCAGGTTTAACTTCGAATATTCATAAAAGGATCCATGTACATGGTATGTTAGCATTTAATACACAGTTTTGTAGAGAATCTAAACCTCTTACAGTGTGAATAATTTTATGATTTTGCACGTCTGCATACAGTTGTTATTGCTTATGTTGTACATGGCGTTTCTTAGCATTTTTGCCCTTGCTAAAGATAAATTTTCAAAGCCTTTAATATGAATTGATCTTGTAAGTTTTCTAAGCTTGTTAGAACAAAATTATTATGAGAGTTTGTGTTGTAAATTAAGTTTACAATAACTTAGTTTCACTTAGAAAGCTAATTATAGTGTGTCACGAAATTACCTATATCACGAAATTACCTATAGGCTATCACAAAAATACATTGGCTCTTTTTTTTATTTTTCAGTTGAATGATGAATAAAGCAAGAAGTAAATACAGAAAATATGACTCCAGACAGTTAATTGCAGCTGCTGAATTAGTTAAACAACAAAATTGTTCACTTTATAAAGCCTCCAAGGAAATGGGTGTGCCATGGAGTACACTAAGAGACTATCTAAAAAATAGCCCCTGTGAAAACAGAAATGAACCTCTGCCAAAACTAGGAAGACCATTCGCTCTAACTTCAAACCTAGAAATTAGTCTGTATAATTACATCATAGAGATGCAAGAGTTAGGATTTGGTTTAACTGTTTCTACAGTAAGGAAAGTAGCACATGAACTCGCAAAAAGTGCCGGCCGTGAAAATTTATTAAATTCCGACAGTGAAAGTGCTAGCAAATGGTGGTGGACAAATTTCAAGAGTAGGTACAACCTCTCATTAAGAGCTCCAGAAAACCTTGCAGCATACAGGGCTTCTATGGCAAATGAAGAAATCATTGGGGATTTTTATATTAAATTAGAGGAATTACTGGACAGATTGGATATCAAAGAAGCACCTGATAGGCTATGGAACTGTGACGAAACAGGTCTTTCGTATGTCGTGAAAGCAAACAAAGTTGTAACAGCAGTGGGAAAGCGATATGTTTATAAGAGAGTTTTTGCAGACAGGGGAGAATCACATACACTTTTGGGATGTGTGTGCGCAAATGGGACATGGATTCCGCCTATGATTATTTTCAAAGGTGTCAGGTGGAACGATAACCTAAAGAGAGATTGTTTGCCTAATGCAATAGTGAAGTTGTCTCCAAAAGGGTGGATTAACAGTGATCTGTTCTTTGAATGGTACAGTTCTTTGTAGCCTCCATTCCACCTGCTCGACCAGTCATCCTCTTCATGGACTCACACGCATCGCATATTAACCCTGAAGTTATTTCGTTTGCGAAAGAAAATCAGATTTTCTTATTTACTTTCCCAGCCCATACAACTCATTTGTTGCAACCGTTAGATGTAGGAGTTTACAAATCCCTAAAATCACATTGGTGTCAACGTCTTAACTCCTACATGAAGGAAAATCCAACGGAAAAACCAAATAGAACAAATTTTCATACGATTATGAATACTGCCTTTATTGAGAGCTTCTGCACTAAGAACATTACAAATTCTTTCAAGAAAACAGGAATTTATCCATTCAACAAATGTGCTATTCCTAAGGAAGCTTTTCAACCCTCCAAACTAACAAACAAGCCTCTACCTCAAGAACAGCCGGAAAAGGATCAGAGATCAGTAGCTGACAAGATTTTGGTCCTGCCATCAATGTCAAGAGATACCCTCATTAACAAAGGAAAGAGAAAGCGAGACTCAAGTGCAAGATGCCTTACTCCAGTAGGAGAAATTACCACCTTGGGGTCAATAAAATACGCATCATGGAGACCTGCCACTTCAACTTTAGATGCTGCCCTACCAACATCGAATCCTGTAATGTCATCATCGAAGGATATCTTATCAACCACAAAGGCTACTCCATCAACGTCCAAAACTTTCCCATCAACTACAACGACTACCCCATCAACTTCCAAGGCTGTCCCATCAACTACTAAGGCTACCCCATCAACTTCGAAGGCTGTCCCATCAACTACAAAAGCTACCCCATCAACTTCCAAGGCTGTCCCATCAACTTCCAAGGCTGTCCCATCAAATTCCAAGATTGTCCCATCAACTTCAAAAGCTTCGACACCAACATTAGAACCGTCCATATCTGGTCCAGAACTTCGCGAATGCAAGACAAAATCAAAGGAAGTCCAAATTTTTGATGAAGATTGGATCTGTGGTATGTGCGGGAACAGTTATTTCAGAGACGTTCAAATAAGAAGTGGCGCTAAATGGGTACAATGCTGTTATTGCTTGATGCCTTATCATGAAGAGTGCCAACCTGCTGATTCTGGGGAACTAGTTTTCATGTGTGATAATTGTGCTAATGCTGAAAGTGAGTTGAGCGAGGTAAGCATCTAAAAAAACTAGACTAAACCTAATTTTTCGAAGGTTATTTGAACATTTTTTATTATGAAATGAAGAAAACAGCAATTAGAATGCATGTTACAAGTTAAAATTATATTATTTGTTATTATAGTTGGTATTTGTTTGAAAATATTTGTATTGTTCTTGTATCACGAAATTGCCTAACCCCTATCACGAAATTAGATACCCATATCACGAAATTACCTGTCAAACCATTTAAAATTTAAAATTAAATTTTGTGTTGAAAAGAGTTTATATTACTTATAATGTTAGTACTACACTAATGTTAAACAATTTTGGCCAAATACGACCGTAATTGTTGAATAAAACAATATTTATTAGCAAAAAATTAATTTTATCACGAAAAGTCCTTACTTTACCCTATCTATTTTAAATTGGTTGTTTGTAAATAATAGTAAATAATAAAAAAAAAATGGTTTGTTGTAAATGTTTTGACCAAACCTAATCATATAATTTTGTCTTTGCTACAAACCAGTTATTGAATTTAAAATAAGTTATAATGTCTATTAATAGCTGGAACCTTCTGAATTTTTCATGAAACCCATAATTAATGCAGTTATTTTAACTTAAATGTTTTAAAAGAAATTCTTCAATAAAGTATAAATATTTGAATTATTATTTAACTCCTGTCTTTACTTAATAATTTGATTATGTATTGGGTAAGCAGTTCCTAATTATACTCTAGATTTTAGGTGATGGCAATCATAACTTGTTTTCTCACAGATTAGAACATTCATTCATATATTTAGATAACCCAAGTAGTTTGTGAAATGCACAGTTATTTTCATGAACCAAAAAATACTACGAAATAAGGCTTATCATTATTTTGTGATAACAACAAAACTAAAACAAAAAACTTAATTGTGAGATAGTTGTGAAATCAACTCAGTTACCCGATTTACTTGTTTAAAACTGCTATGTATCTATTCGGCAATATTAAAACACTTTTACAGTGAAATTCCTCTCAAATCTGGTACATTTCGGCCGGTAATTGTATGGACTGTGCTGACAATAGCTGTAAAGTCGAAGGAGAAATGAGGAATGTGACAAGTTAGAAATGTTTACGTTCACTACACATAAAAAAAAACTGCTTCCAGACTTCGTTTATTGACAAATTACCAGAAATATAACTAATTGCAAAAAAAAAAATGGTTCCTGAATAAAAATGTTCCCAAATAATCCAAATTTGTGTTTTTTCAAAGCTAAATTACACCAGTCTTGAACTGAAGTAAAGGTGATTGAGTTCTTTTGAGTGAAAAATTGTGAAAAAGATCTGATGAACTCACTCCAATTCTGGTTGACTGCAGAAACGGTTGCTCTCAGTTGAGCTGGTTCAGTTGATGTCCTGCAGTCCACACCGGCAGCTAGCAGCGTTCTCGTCCAAGCAGCTCACGAGAACCCCGCCGGCCGTTCTGTTCACAGCTGACTGTCCACCGCGCGCCATGGTGCACTCTTGCGCCGGGCACAGAACACATCGGAACCAAATGTCATCAAATCAGTTGCAACCAAGTTATACACATGCCGGAGTACAAAAGCAATTAAAGAAATTTTGTGAACTATTTAAATCACATTTATTTGATAAAAAAAATAAATGTAGAGAAATATTTATCAATGACCAAAACTGCCATTAATTTTAAAATAAAAAGAAATTTTTTTTTGTAACCAAAAATTACAATTAAGCATTGGTACCATACATAAACCAAGAGAGAATATAAAAAATAAATATAATGTGAATTTTACAAATCAAATAATCTAAATTTAACCAGCATCATGATTAAAAAAAAGTTATGGAGGTGTGGATCACAATCCTCAACATGATCAACCAATTAATTGTAATCATGTGGTACTTGCAGTTGTGATTCTGACATTAGAGTAATAAATACTGTGTGTGGTAATGAAAACATTATGTTGCGGTTCTCGGTTTGATTCTGGTTCTTAAAAATTTTGGACCTCGTTTCTCGGATTTAGGTTAACCTCCACACAATTTTCAGTCTCGCCAAGATACAGAAAAGCGAATATGTCCTAGTAAATGGTGTCTTCTTTCGTTAAATATGACTTATTAGCACCCCACTTTACCATAATCCAACAACAAAAAAGTTATCCAGCCCCTAGTTAGCATAGTTGCGTATCGTGTCACTAGGTGTTGTAGCAGCACTGTACAGACATCCTGTGGTGCAGCAATATCTAGTAGTACATGTTAACTTTTTTCAACAGGTCAGCATTTAAATAAGGCAGATCATTAAAAAAAGCTTGAGAAAATTATAAATTTTTGTTCACAAGAAACTAAGTAAAATATAAAAAATAAATAATAAAATCTAATACCCAGTAGCAACACACCATAATGCTTAGTTAAAAGTTATGTATGTATTGTAATGGGCGATCGATGCAACCTCAAGTTAAAAAAGATCTGTTAAAAGTTTATATTGACACATTATTTGTTGGTTGAGTTGGAAGTGATGTAGTGCTGCAAAAGTAGTAGCAAATGCCTATAGATAATAAGTAGTGGACAACTTTAAATCATTGTAATTAATTTTTAAGATAGAAAAGTTTTAAAAGTATTTTGATTCTGTGTTACTTTTCTATATGTCTATTTTTGCAAGAATGATCATCTCTGTATTAGTAAAAATGGAGACAAAAAAGGGTTAAATTCTTGGCACAAAGAACCCTTTTAGGTTCTGACTCATCATGTCACCATTATCTTTCCATCTGGGGTCTAGCGCAAGGAGGTTGTGAAGGGGAGACTGCTTATTGTTGCCCACAGTTTTCAAACATTTACAAACCCTTACTTTTACGTGTCACTCTGTTCACTGGCTTAAAGTGAAGTTGAAAAGATGTGTACGTGTTGGTCGCCGGGAGTTTACAACTGCATTTTACCGGAAGTCTATTGTATTTTCACCAGGAAAGGTTTGGTTGTTAAGCTTTCCGTGCTAACTTGATCATATTTACAGTTTTTGGCGCCTTTTAATCTGCTGAGAACCGGTGGAATCGGGAACCGGGACTGTCATGTCAAGGTTGCTTGCTAATATTTTGTTTAGGAACATGAAAGCATCGAACCTGGAGAGCCAAGTACGGATGGAGCCACGCTCAGTTATGGCGTGGACAGCGATGACGACGAGAACTCCATCTCACTGGAGAAGATTAAGGCTGAGGTTGCTGTGCCATTGTGCGACGACATTCTGGAGTCTGCCAGTGTCGCTGGTATGTTGGAGTCGAACTTCTTAATGCTCTTCGCTAATGCTGCTCACTGTCAGCATTTATCTCCGTTGAGAAGATTTGCTTGTAATTTGGGTGTGTCCTAATAAATGTGATGGTAAATCATGTTGGTCCTTCATATGATGATTGGTTTATTTTATACAGTAGTCTTTGCAGCACGTATGGTTGTTTGCAGTCAGTACAGTATTTGGTAAACACGAATTTGTCTACTTTAAAAACACTTTACTTCTTCAACCTGTGAGTCTAATTGCATGGACCCAAAGAGGACTGCCTATATTTGCTATATTTTTCTAATTTGCACAAAATAAACAAGTACGAGAGGGTTGCAGTGAGAAATATTGTAGAACTGCAGTTGTAACAAAGCAGACTACTGCCCTCTCCACTTACTAAATGAATTTTATTAATGATTTATTATGTTGTGTGATTATATTCAGCACTATAGTTAGGTTTTCTGATATGATTTTAATCCAAACTGTTTATTCTTTTGAGAGGTGCTCGTGGGTTCTGCACATGTTTTATAATCATAATTTATATTTTTTAATGGTTTTTAAGTGTTTCTGATGATTTGCTTACTTTATGGTGAATAAGCCAGTTAAAGTTATTTTCACCTGCTTGTTTATTTGTGTAGTTACGTTTTACAGGGCTTTCACATATTTAAGAAATGTGCTTGTTTTTTTATTTGTAAATTTGTGTTCATGTAACTTTCTTTGGTATTTTTTTATTATTACCATTGTTCTTTGTTTGAAAACAAGGTGATGCAATAATTTTTCAGTTGTGAAATAATTAAAGAGAGAGTTTTGTAGGCACGAGAAAAGAACTCTAGATTTAGTCGACATGCTGTTGCCATGTGCCATGATAGGCTGATTTTTTTCTGTGTAATTCTGTGATTGGTTGAACATTACGTCACATGAACGCCCTTTGTCCTTCCTCAGGAAAGAAGGGCAAACATTCAAAACCAGCTTGTGTCCTAGAGACATTATTCCAGTTATCAATCATCGGCAGTTCACTTCCTTTGGAACTTGCATGTTTCCAGAGACCAACTAATTCATTCAAGTGCTCATGAACGTGCTCTCTAGACCATATGTTGAGCTGGGAAGCCTACAATTCACGTAGTTTCAGTTCCCTGCAAGAATTTCCGAAGATTAACGAAGTTTTGCGTTTTGGTATTAACGCCACTTCAGCCGCTAAATCAGAAGTTCAAGCATGTTGTGACTGACCTAACCTAACCTAACCCTTCGATTTTTTTAAATTTCAATTTTTGAGAGAAATCCGAAGTTGCACGAACGTGGTAGGGAACCGAAACTACGTGAGTTGTAGGCTACCGATGTTGAGCTAGCTGGGAGGTCCGGGGTGTTACACGGTCTATGTTCCTTGCACATTGTGTTGGAGTGGATCTTGTTTACACAGGCAATTATGTACATACCCTGAGATATTTTTAAAATGACACTTATAATAACCAGGCATGTGCCAATAATTGATTGCTTCTTATCAGGTGTCTATAGATAACGTAAGTCACGGAAAATAACGCAACTCAAGCCTGGTCGCGAAAGTCACAAAAGAAACAGTAAAGGAAGTCAAAAAACTTATAATATCCTCAGCCTTTTGGTAACTTACATTTTTTTTTGACACCTCACTTTGGTTTATAGTCACATATTAAACATAAATATTGAGGTGTAAATCACATGGAAATATACTGTGAAAAGGTATTTGCTGTATAATATATAAATATTGACACATTCCTGCCAGTAGTATTTCATAATATGTTTAATTTAGCTTTTTATAGGTATATAAAAATGGTAATATAAAAGTGTAGTAAGAACATGTTTTATTAAAAGGTCCTAAAAAAGGTCTGAAATTCATTCACAAGGTATTTGTAGGCCCCCTGGTAATTGATTTGATTTCAAACACATACACTTAGAAATAATGAATATTCGTTTGTGTTAGAAGTGAAGTGAACCTGTTGTGTATCACAACTTGCAGCAATCACAGTCAAGGTTGAGTCATTTTAGAACAATATAAATGCGTGCATCCTTGTTTCAATACATGGATGGCTTGATTATTTCAACAGTGTATAGTTAAAAGCAGAACTGCTAGAGTTCAGACTGGGGAACAATCAGCAATATGGAAAGTTATTGATAAGTTGAGAACAAAGCAAGATTACAATAAGTTTGCAACCATTGTAAAACAAATATGGAAAAATTTTAAAGCATAATTTTTAACATTAAATACCTACATTATAGAAGTAATTATGAATACATATCACTTTAAAAATATCATACAAAATGTGGAAAACATTTTTCTTTTCATAACTTTTACAATCTTATTCAATTGAGAATATTTTTATATTTTATTTTAATTTGATTCCAGTTAAAAAATTACTAATCATTCACTGTTTATGATGACACTTAATGTTTGAAATTTTCAACTATACTAGACACAGGATATTTGAATAACTTTGTGAAAATTGAATTTATTTTTGAACAAGTACAACAAATACTAGTCCAGGTTAGTATTTCCTGTATAACAACTATGAAAAATGCCCATTAAAAAAAAAAAAATGCTGCAAATGAAAAGGTAACTCCCAACATTATTCAAGGATGAGTTTTCCTAGATTTCAGGGATTGTACCTACTGCAAATTCACAACCACCACACTTGATATATTTTTCGTAGTAATTAATTTTAAAACAGTTATCAAAATTTTCAATCAGGTATTGTGAAGATTTCTTTAAGTAAGTATTTTTTCATCTAAAAGCTTTTGCCATTGGAAGGTTATATTCCACAAGGTCTTTTAAGCATGAATTCATGTATCTTTTGCACCAAAATGGCAGGTTTTGAAATGCTGTGCTGAAGCCGAAGGACTGGTGTTGATATCGCAGTGGGAGAAGCGAGTGTAGCGAGTGCCGCGAGTGCGTGTGGTTGCAGGAGCGAGCGAGGGAGCGGAGGACGCGCAGGGGGAGGGGTTGGTGTTGTCCGAGATGCAGCCTCCCTTCCAGCCGTCCGCCACGCCTCACCACCTGCAGCACAACTTCATGGTCAGTGCCATTCACACTGAACATTATCTGTATTTTTAATATGATGTGCATCTTGCAGTACCATGTGTTGTGTAGTAGAAAAATGCTAAATTAAAATTTTTGAAAGTAGTTCAATGATGTATGTCTGGTCCCAGGGTTTCAGCCGGAGTAGCAGACCTCCATCTAGGATTTGTGTAATAAAAGCCATTAGTTTAGACTACCTTGGCCTTTTAATTTTCCCATCAAAGTTGCAAAGGACATTACATTTCTCAAATGTTACAAAACTTCCATTCTTTCCTTTAAATTACCTTATGGAATATTTATCTTTATTTTAAAATCATGGTTGTAATACGTAAAAAAAACTAGGGAGCCTTGAAAGACTCATCTCTAGTCTATATCTTGAAATTGATTAAAAATTATGTAAAACAAATTTTTGGAAAATTTTAGGATATCAAAATAAACCCTAAATATTCCAACAAAATTCCTTTGCTGTTTGTTACACTTTGACAGCAGCCTTCTTGGATTTTCCGAAAGTTAATAAAATATTTTATTGATAAAAATATGTTATTAATAAATATGGAAATATAAAAAAAAACATGTATTGGTGAAAATGCTACTGTCTAAAATAAAACTGAAATTATTTAGAGATGTCGTTAAATAATGCAGACAATGTTCCATTTTTTATTACTAAAGCAAAAGTCACGTAAGCATATGTACAAACTAATGTTGTTATTTGAATTATTAATACAGATAAATCCTTTAATAGCCTGGTACAATTTATCATGGTAACATTTAGATTACCTTAAGGCACCCATGGATAATATTTATCTAAGTTGAATATAAAATTTTTTGAAAAATTGCTTTACATTTAAAAATAGACCATTTGTTGAGCAAGTGCTCTGGTAGCTACGTGGATTTGCTCACTGAAGCTATCCTGCAGGCGGAAGCCCGGGAACCACTGAAAATTTCCAGTTCCAAGAAAACCCATGAATTTTGAAATGTAACACGACCGCTAGGTCAGTGCGTATAATCTCGCCATTAGCCACATGAATATTAGTGGCCGGTTGTTGAACAACAAACCGTGACAACGAGGGTAACTGAAGCGTAAGACTGTCGAGACAATCACGGCTGATACGAGAGCAAGACGCCCCCGTGTCAATCAAGGCGGGATCAAATTTATCCTGTATTCCTACAGAAACAAATTAAGGTAACCAGGTGGAGAGGCTTTACTGCGAGGCGACGAAGGTGACCTTTTCTGCGCCCCGTCAATGCCCGTTTCCCGGACAAGAGTCACGATAATGACCTACGCCCATGCATCGAAAACATTTCCTGGCTTTACTCTCCACACGAGGGGCGGTACAATCCGTGGTCACATGGCCGAAAGCGCAACAATTTGCGCAATGCCCCGACACGCGGCGCACGCCGGACATCTGTTGGTGCTCAAGGTCAGCCAAGGTCAAGGGCGGAGCAGTGGGCGCCGCGGTTACCCGCGGCGACACACTCAGTGCGGGTCGCACGGCACGCCGCGGGTGACTAGGTAATCTATCCCATGCCCCGGACAACCAGGTCCGCTCAAGGTCACAGGAGTCGTGCAAACAGCCGGGCTAACACCAGCGGAAAAGGCATTACCGTGCAAGCTGCTACTACGCATTACGGGAGAAGTAGCCTGATCACCAAACGACTGATGAGTATTATAGAACACATCCCGCTGCTTGTGAACCTGATCACTAACAGGCAAGAGAAATTCAGCTTGATATTTACAAACCGCAGCCATACGGCTCTCAACTTCACCGCCCCACTCTCGCAACCTGTGCAGGGAGGAGGGAGGGGTAAGCAGGGCACAACTCTGCATCACGACCGGCGATAAATTACCCAGAATAACCTGGACAAATTCATTCTCAGGAATCCCTAGGCCTAAGGCCTCCGCATACGCGGTAACTGAACTGAAAAACTGGCTAATCGGCTCGTCAGGCCTCTGAAAGCGCAAAACAAGTTCTCGCTTACACGCATCCAATACACGAGGTGGGCAAACATAATGGACCAACAATTTTCGGAACTGGGTGAAGTCGGTCCCCTGCAGGATAGCTTCTGTGAGCAAATCCACGTAGCTACCAGAGCACTTGCTCAACAATGCCTTCATTAAAGTCTCAGAAACCAAATTCAACTTATTTAATCGCTCAGCTGCGATTATGAAGTCAAGGACCATACGAGGTTCCAAATCACCCAGGACGGGAAGGGGCTTAAGAGCACTAAAGAACAACTTCAAATTAAAGCTACTGCCGCTGGTTTCACTCACTCGCTCTGGGACCTGCCTCAGCTGTTCCACCGGCGGGGCCCCACAAGCCGCACGCACGAACTCGACGAGCCTCGCTCGCAACTCCGTCACGGTCTCGGTAGGCAGGACGGGCAGCCCGTTCTCTTCGAGGTGCTGTATAAGCTCCGGCCGGTGGAGCCGGTAAATCCAGGAAACTCCAGCCATCATGCAACAAGAACAAATGGCACAGTACTCTGCAGCAGAGTAGCGCAGTAATTGCGGCCGTGCCTCGCACGCCACAATCTCAGTGTCTACCCCAGACACAAGACAGGAGGTTAAGTCTCTTCCAGTAGGGACTTCAGAGTGTAGTGACAGTTTGTTGTGAAAATAAATTAGCATAAAATCTCAATACAATGGCTCATATTTATTACAGGAAGAATATTTATAATGCCTCTGAGATGGGCTTACAGCACGTGATAAAGGGGATATAGACCCATTATAATATACAAAATTTTCAATACATCACAAATGTCGGGAGTAACAATTCACCCCACAGTATAATGGCTAGTATCGCCAGGTAAAGACACGCTAACTTACGTTAAGAAATTTCACCTGAACTTAAGCGATGACGCAATCAACACATCTATTATTCAGTACGATAAAATACATTATTCCAATCAAAATTAACACGCATCACAGGCTAAATAACACCTAACGTCGCGGCCACGACTCCCAGAACAAAGCATATACAATCAGGGTCTCATTAAAAACCTATAATTAGCGTGTACCATTAAAATTTAAACACACTCAAACAAGTAGGAGAAGGTACAAAGCGTTAAATGGGCACGTGGCCTGCGGGCCGACAAACACTAAAGAACGAGCTCACTTAAGGGCGCCGTCTGGCTAGAGAGTAAACGCGTAACCGCGTACATAGCATGTCGTTCTTGCTCGGAGCTGAGTGGCGACATTCGAAACTACTCTTATCTCCTCCTTCTCACTGCCCCACTCCACTAGTACCCACCCTCCTCCCCACGCCGACACTGCTGGCCAGATAAGAGCCGCCCTGCCGCCTCGCCATGTTAGTCCAGGAAATATGTATATGAAAAAAACATGTACAAATTGCAAGAATAGTTTTTTTTACATCAAAATTCGCAGAAAAATTCATAGAATAACATATCCAAAATCCACCGAAATCCACTTTCTTTTGGTAACTTTTTTTCCGGGTTTTGTCCTGGAAAAACGCGAAAAAAAAAAATAATAACTCAAAACCGGTGCATCTGACGACAAAATCTGTAGAGACAAAAATTAAAGAAAATTAACTTTTACATAACATATCCAAAGTTAAAGAAAATCCGCTTATAACTTCTGCTTCGTTTCCGGGATTAGTCCCGGAAAAAATATTAAAAATTAAATAAATCGAAAATTGTTCACTTTACAGCCTAATGGTTTAGGAAAAAGATAAAGTAAACAATGTTTTTCATAATATAAGTATTAGAATTTCACACAGATCAACATTTAATTGTTTTTTTTTTTGTTTTCCAGGAAATGTCCCGTAAAAAGTTATAAAAAGAAATAAAAACGGAAACCGTGCACCGTACTTCAAAATAAATCGTGAATTAAATTAAGGGCAAAAAAGTTGCATTATATAATTTAAATTTATCAAAATTTGCTTAAAATTTATGTACTATTGTCCTGGTATCTATAGTTACTATTTATACGATTGAATTCCCATTCCCTTGCACTGAGTGAATGAAAACGCAACTGCGATTAAATATGTCATTGACGGAGGATATTTACTTCATCAGTTACCTTGGCCCCATACTGCAATTTACAACGAGATCGCTCAGCTGTACGTTTCATCTTGAAAAATTATGGATTAGCAACTACTGTATTTGATGGATATGGGAAATCTCACAGTACTAAAGACACAGCACATATGAGAAGAACAAGAGGTAATTGATCACCTGTAGTTGAATTCACAGGAGAAATGCAACTATCACTCCGTAAAGATGTTTCTTTTGAACGAGCGAAATAAAGGACAATTTTTAAGGTTATTAGCAATACATTTACGCGAAGCAGAATGTACTGTTGTCGAAGCACCAGGTGATGCAGATATTTACATTGTCCAAGAAGCTCTAAAATGTGCAAAAGAACAGTTGACAACAGTTATAGGAACAGACACAGATGTACTTGTCCTTTTACTCTACTACTTTGATCCACAATCACATAACTTTTTGTGTTTAAAAAGTGAACAAAGGCAGAAGAAAACATGTCACATTAAGGAGCTAAAGCTGAAGCTTGGTGATGAAAATTCTTTTCTGCCATGCATTCATGGGATGTGACACAACATCACACATCTATGATATAGGAAAGGGGAAAATATTGGATCTGATCCAGAATGACAGTGCCTTCAGGCAACTTGCGGAAGTATTTTCAGATAGTATTCCCAGTGTATCAAAAGAAGACATTGTAAAATCGGGAGAACAGCTGCTAGTACGCCTGTACAATGGGTCGAGAAGTGACACACTCGACACTTTGCGTTTTAAAGTGTTTAGTGAGAAAGCAGCTACTAGTTTCAAATGTGTACAACCAGAACAGTTACCTCCAACTAGTTCTTTAGCTCGTTTCCATTTCTTAAGGGTTTTATATCAGATACAAGAATGGAAGGGAATTAAGATGAATCCAGAAGAATGGGGATGGAGAAAATATGGCCACCTTCTCTTGCCAATTTCGACAGACAAGTGTCAACAGCTCCGGAATGCCTTTTGAAGGTAATCAGGTGCACTTGCAAGGAAGATGGTTGCGGTGCATCCAACTGCAGTTGTAGGAAACACGGCATCTCATGTTCTTCTGCTTGTGTAAACTGTCATGGATCAACCTGTAAAAACCGGCGTGAATTACCTCCCGAGGACTGCAGTTACTGTGACGGTTTTTAAGGTAGGGTGTTCCTACATATCCATGCATGTTTATTCAGTATTGTGTGTTGCAGAGTGCATCCCAATGTGTGTATATTTTTCTATTTCTTCTCGAAACAGGTCACTGGAAATCTTGTGTAAATTTAATTGTATGGTATGTTTTGTGAGAATGGACGTGTCGAATTTATCTTTCAAAGGATAAGCAGTTGAAATGAGTCTGATTTTTTTTTTCTGAAAAATAATTAAGGTAGATTTCAAAAACGTTTTAACACATCACTAACTGAAAAAGGAATATAATTTAAGTGACTTTAAAATATATTATTGAGAATGAATATAGTTTGGATCTGACATAATTTGACATGGGATACAATTCTTTCTGTTATTTAGCCTACATATTCAATACTTTTTCCGTGGGCGATCACAAAATAAAATCTATTTACCAGATTTTAGTGAATTTAGGATTTAGTATAGGAAATCTTGTGTGCTTCTGTTTGTCCCACTGAAACTTTTACAATACGATGTTCCGTTTTCGTTTTATTGAATTTTTAATAATCTTCCAGGGCGAGTCACAAAAAAAACTATATACATATGTGTATGTGTATATATGTATATATATATGTATATATGTATGTATATATATATGTATGTATATATATATATATATATATATATATATATATATATATATATATATATATATATGAGCAGATTTTGGTGAATTGAAATTATATTTAATACAAAAAAAAGTCTTTAATTTTAGTCACGACTTTCTTTGACGTACGATACAACGTTTTCGTTTCGTCTTTTTTTTTTCCAGGAAATTTTCTGGAAAACCAAAAACCTATTTTGTGTTGATTTTTTGTGTATTTGTAATATATTATGAAAATCGTTGTGTACTTTAACTTTGTCATGAAACATTTTGCTATAAAATGCACCATTTTCAATTTATTTCAATATTTTAGGTTTTTCCGGGACTAATTCCAAAAAAACAAATAGTATTTATTAGTGGATTTTTGTACATTTTTGATATGTTATGGTAAATTTGGCTCTCTTTAATTTTAGTGTCTGTACCTTTCTTCGTAGAACGCACCGTTTTCCAGTTATTAATTTATTTCGCATTTTTCCGGGACAAATCCCGGAAAAAACGTTACCAAAATAAAGTGGATTTCAGTGGATGTTGGACATGATATTCTACAAATTTTTCTGCAAATTTTGATAAAATAAAACCTTTTCTTACAATTTGTCCATAAATCGACCCCTTTTTCTCATAAAATGCCTGGACTATGTGTCTGAATCTTTCTGCGTCCTTTAGTTTACCGTGTTCGGCGTGCCAATTGCATATATGTTTAGAGTGTAGCGATATAGCAAAATACTTATTTTAGTGGTTGATATTAACGTGTTAACAATAAGTTATTGTGTATATGTCACACAGACAAATGTGACTGCATACGTAAAAAATAATTCTGTCTGAATTACTGACTTACAAATACATGTCTGGACACTACTTTACATTGATGGTTGATTACAATGTGATGTTTTACCGGTTATTCGCAAAACTACTTGAAAACCTCTATGGTGCCAGCAGTACAGTCACGCTGTGAATGACCATTTTAATTTACATATATTTAATACCAAAAATGTTCAACTTTTAAACTTTTTTCTTAATTTTTATCTATATATTTATTTAAATTTTGATCGGTTACTAAATTAACAGCATTTCTGCACCAAGGGCGCGGGCAGTTTTATTCAGTCTCAAGGGTGTCATAAATACGTAGGCAAACAGGCAAATTTTCAGACTAAAATCAGTAGTAGCGATATTTTAAATAGAAATAATTTTAAAGGCACACATTTTTACTAACGGCTGTTACATTTTGAGTTTTGATAATGGAATTTTTTTTTTAAGTTTAAGAATGTTTGGTATGAAATAAAAAGTAGATAAGTTTTAAAAAAGTTTGATAACAAATGAAACGAATCTAAATCATCAAAGAAAAATATTTATTCAATAATATTAAATCTTCAATAACAAAATAAAAATATACCTTACAGCAAAAAACATTTTCTTCAAGGCAGCTGCAAAATAAATTTTTGTCATTCAATTTTTTTCATAAGCACTGCACTACAGTTTTTCCAGTATGACAAATTGAGTAAACGAAATCCATCCCTCTCGGCACAGACTACAGGTTTAGGTAGATTTCGAAGTACCTATCACTTCA
This sequence comes from Bacillus rossius redtenbacheri, assembly GCF_032445375.1. Lineage (NCBI taxonomy): Eukaryota > Metazoa > Arthropoda > Insecta > Phasmatodea > Bacillidae > Bacillus > Bacillus rossius. The sequence goes on along the minus strand of NC_086337.1, from coordinate 7,655,098 downwards.
TGAAATGTTCAAAAAACTTATATAAACTTCGGAAACATTTTAAGTATCCTGTACGTTCTACAATATTCAAAACTGATCGAATTAACACTGTCTTATTCCATGGCCCAAAACTATTTTAAAAGATTTAGTTCAATTCATCCAGGACTGAATAACATAGAACGTATTTCATATTACGCCTATGCATTTATTACCTTCTAACACTACTTTTCATACCTTGCACTAATAAGTGGTCACAAAAAAAATTGCTCTGGATCATTGTTTATGATAATATGAAGATAGTAAAAAATAAATTTCAACATATTTGATAGGAACTATAAAACTTTTTTCAACCTCTATTATAACTGTAAATAGTTCGTCGTAGCAACAATTGTTTCAGCCAAAGGTTTTGGATAATGTTTAGGAGTTTTGCATAAATTATTTCATTTTTGATAGTATATCAACTAAAAAGTTAATGATTTTTTTTGTCTTTTAACCGTTTTTATTCCCACGGCTTGGAGTAATGGCTGGTTACATAATATTTTACTTCATATAAACGTTCTTGGCAATATATAGAAAGTAAAATAAAAATATGAATGACTTTGATAGTGTAGGTACATGGTACGGAAGTTTTGTTTAGTTCTTTTTATCTCCACATGAGTTTTTTTTCAACTTCTTGCAGTCTAATCAATAATTGTTTTGGACGAAAGTTTTAGATAAAAAATAAAAATATACATTTAACATTAATTGTTACATAATTCATTTTTAAGGGTTTTACCATAAATAATAACGTATTTAATATTGTACATGGTATGGAAATTGAGTTTTTTTATATTTCTACCTTTGCTATTTACAACCCCTTGGGCAATCGTTTGGCTTATCAAAAATTGTTTCAGACAAAAAATTGTGTTAAAAATTATAACATTTACAAACAATACTAACAGATTTGATAATGTGTCTACTAAGTAAGTTACGAACTTTTCTGTCCTTAAACTCATGTTTTTTTCCGACCCTTGCATTTATGGTTGGTCGTATCAAAAAATGTATTCAAAGGTTTTTGGTATTACTGCTACGAGTTATAATACGTTCAAACGATGCAGTATTTGTCATACTATGGGATTCAAAGCGATTGTTAAGTTAATCAAAACCTTCCCCATTTTACCACTTTGGTGGGATTATTCCCATTAAAGAATTCGACCAAAATTTTATTACTATATTTTATTTACCAGTTTGGAAATGATTTGTGCACAATTAAGGCAGTATCGTGTCCATAAATTGTATATGTATATACACACAAACGTTTGATTTCACGATGGCTTTGGTATCTATAGAACATTAAACGAAAAATTATCTTAAAATTTTCCTGCAGTCGCACTTTGGAAACGGCTTCAATAACAATAGGTAGTCTTTCTTCGAAATATACCTAAGAATCCACAAACCAAACAAAATAGAAGAAGAAAATAATGCTAGAGATAACCCACAATATAAAATTGTTTTTAAATATAGAACTGTGTTAAAGATTAATTAAATTTTTCAATGTATTTACATACAATCCAAAAATAAACATTTTTTCCAACAATGTTCATACCTTTAAGTACTTTCTTATTTATGCAGATACCAATTTTACATGTTCTGTTTGAAATCACCTTCTGCATTCAGTTTTCTCAAACTCACCACACACATATGCACGAGCACATTTAAACTGGTTTTCTTGTTAAACATAATTTCCCAATCAGAATGACACTTGGCATATTACCTGTATAAATACTAGTTCTATAAAAAGTACATTGTAAAACCCAATATTAAAGTTGAAATAAAACCGCCGTGTTTTCTAAATATCTTCATTGAAGGACTACATCATGACGCGTTAGTGATACTGGCAGTAATGAATTCATGTAGAACTGTATAAGTTTTTCTTCCATTAAACTTTTACAGAAATGGTCATCTTTTGTGATTTTCTGAAAAAGCATTCCTTTTGGAGTCCAAACGAAAAAAAGGCATAATTAGCGACCTGTAACATGGAGTTGTCCCTGAATTTGGTACATGTACATATGACCGATCTTGAGATGCATTTTTCCATCCTTCAATTCACAAAAATTAATTTTTTTCCCCAGAATTACCGTTTCAGGAAGCATAGTCTTGGCAGTTGCAGGGCATTTTATTTCAATGATGCCATCACTACCAATGAGCCCATCAGGCGATGCTGCTAGAAATTGTATATTTTCGTCAGTGAAAAGTCCTGAAGGAATTATGACTAAGCCCACCTCCTGTTCCAGCTGAGTGACTGCATGAGGTTCGTTCTCAATTCCATATTTAGTTGCTTTGTTTCCAGAGAAGGTTGAATATAAAATAGATTGAACTGTTTTAGAGCGCGGTGTTGTTTCTCTCATTTGACATATTTTTCCGAAATTTGAAGCCGTCAGACGCTTTGCTCTTTCACATTTCCACAAGATACAGTGCCTTTGTCCAGTGGTTGATGACTGGATATCCTGAATTTTTTTGCTGTCACACTGCAGTCCTCTCAAAAATTCTTTTTTCTTTTCGTATTCTTCAGGATTCATGTCTGGTATCTGAGAAACATTGCCATAATGTGAGTCGTATGAAAAGTTAATTTTCTTGTTAGTATTTTTTGTGGGGTTTTCCAAGCGCCTCTTTTCTTCTTTTTTCAGTAGAAATTTTTTTTGCTTTTAAATATTTTTTTGAATATTCACCAGGACTGTGATTTGTGAATTTTTTGTGAATTTCGGCTTGTTCGTTACCATCTGCATTGCACGAAACAACGGAAAGTTCACTTCTGGTAAGGTATCCACCACAGAGAGAAAAGTTGACTCTTACCACTAACAAACTTTGCAACTGTATTATTAAAAGACTCAGCTCTATTTGTTGTCATGTTTTTCAAGAAACTTTCTGCATGATGAACTACCACATTATTTTCTGACATTATTTCATCCCACATGCCCATACTTTTCATACTTGGAACTATATTCTCTTCTGTGCTTCTAGAACCATCACAATAGTATTCTCGTTCACTGCACTTTGAATGGTCCCCGAATACATGAAATGGTCCATTGTGAATATAACTCCGTAATTCCTTTACACGTTCTTGTTCAGTTATTATTCCGACAGGGGAAAGAGGAGGAGAAGGGCCACTATCGCCCTGAGCAGTCAAGGCCTCCCCCCCCCTTCCTAGTCAAGGCGCCACGCCTCCGCGGCGGGAGAGATAGCAGCCGGCTGCCGGTACAGCTACAGAGGGCGCCACGAGGTGGCTAGCAGTTTCGCCCGTGCATACGTTTACCTTTATTGGTGCCTCAGAAGATTTTCCGCGGTGACATGCCTGTTTAAATGCAGGAATCAATGCAAGAAGGTACAGGGCGCGTCTGACTGGTGAGTTCCTTAAATTCTGACGGTTTTTACTGCACAAAAAAATAGGTTGAAAAGAGCCATTTTCGCGATATTGGCGGGGTCGCAAAAGTGTTAAGGTGGGTATGTGACAACTTAAATCCACCAGACCGACGTCGAATGTTCTTTTTACTCCTTTCCTGCCCAAACAAAAATTGAAAATCTCAAGTACTTTCTAAAGGAGAGATATAGAGATAAATGTCTGCAGTGGCTTCCTTCCATCGTCCAGACGGCGCCCTTAACAGGATACAAACGTGAGACAAACTGCAATGCAAACCGTCACAAAAGGGAAAACATAATGCAGGCTGCATCGCCGATGGAACCTGACACTTAAAGCTTGCATACTAGTACGCCCCACTGAACAGCTAGGAAAGATAACATTAGAGATGTACAAAGGTGACAAACATCCTCCTAAGCAAGCAAGCAAGCTAGAAACATATGCAAAAGGAGTGCCACCAAGAGGCCCAAAAGGTAGCGGCCGAAACAGAATTTAGAAAAAGCGCTATAAAGTAATACCTTAGTGTAGACCATATCCGAACGCACGGCCACCTCATGCATCTACAAACAACCGAACGATTACCTTACTTCGAAGCCATCGGGCTAGCGATAATCGAGCTCCGCAGGCTACACCCTAACATGCTTATAAGACTAAGGACTAAGCAGTAATGGCCGAAGCCAAGTTCGTGCACCAGCAATAAATATGGCGCAGATGGCGCTGTGATCGCGGTGGCGCTGGAGGGGAAGAAGGAGTGGGAACGAGGGGAAGGGTTGCTGATCCAACGGGCGCGCGCTAATCAAACTAAGGCGCCCGCTTCACATTAATAATTGGAATATTATTAAATATAGTGATTAATATAAAAATCCACTAATTGTGTATTTTTCAATTTTATTTAAATTCATTTAGGAGAATAATATTTAATGTAGTATACAATCCATAAAGTTAAAAAAAATTCAAAAGACATTAAAATTCCTTAAATAAATGTAATGTCTCAAAGGGAAGTAGCTGCTGGTAGTTAAAGTACAGTGATGTCGGCAGTGGGAGTGCTCACGGACGTGTCTGCAGGTGTGGAACTGCGTGGGGGTGGTCCGCTGCTCGTCGTTCCCGGAGGACGTCATAGACGTGGAGTTCCACGACACGTCCACTCACCACGCCCTGCACCTGAGCAACTCTGAGCAGCACAGTCTGGCCGCGCTCACCGAGCACGCTCTGGTGCTGGCGTGTGAGGGAGCGGAGGACCGCCCCAGGTGTGTGTCGGCGTGCGTGCTCTCTGCACTGTACTTCCGGTTATCTTGGCAGGCTTTGGAGTCTATGTGTTGTGATGTATGTTCAACAGTATTTTATAGGTTTGTGTGGTGATTCAGTTAAAACTAAACACTTTTTGTTCAACTTCCGGTTTGTGGCCATTTCCTGTTTCAGGATTTGAAGTCACAAGCATTGTCAATAATGTAGCTTATAGGCTAATGGCAATGAGATTTGATTGGTTCATGTGGGGGACATAGTCTGGTCATATGATGATTAATGGCTGTTGTTGAATAAAGAGTTACTATACCTAAGGGATCCGTATGTACTTGTGCCCTAGAGCAAACAAATGATTTCCACCTTCATCACCGTAGTGGTTTTGGAAGACGAGAATTTAGGTCTTAGTAAGGAAATTTTTGATTCTGTGCTATAATGCTGTAGTGCAATACAATGATCCTACTGCTGTAATCATGGCTGGGACTCTGAGTGAAGCTTGGAACACTAGACAAGTCATCTGGAAACTTGACACACGAGAGAGTTATCTGTGCGTAGGACACATGACTGACATGTGGCAACTGAGAGTTCCTCGTATAGCAGGTCTAATAATTTGCTCCGGCTGAGTCCAGGAATGGGTGGAATTTTCTCAGCTCTTGATGCGCATATTTTGCGCAGGTCTCTCTGTGGGATCTGTTTCAAACACTGGAAGACTAGTGAGGGTGATATACAGTATTTACTCGCATATAGGTCGCCATCGCATATAGGTCTCACCCATAATTTGAGGTCTTGAATTTGGTATTTAAGATTCCCCCCATATAGGTCACACCGGTAATTTAATGACGCGAACGGCCGGCGCGCCGTGCACGAAAGAGTTAACGGGTACTGTAAAACTCCACTACTACGAGAGCTGATAATGGCGTGATAAATTGTTGTAACAACAAGTAGTCGTAATAACCGAATATAGAAAATTGAATTCAAGTTAGATTACTGACTTCTTAAAATGCCTTAATTGTAGACTATAACTCGAAAACAGTGCTTTGTATTGAAAAAATGCACAGAATAAAAGTTTTAGTAAATTTAATTACGAATAAAAAAGGCCTGTTATGATTTTTTATATCTACAACGGTTTTCGTTTTAAACGTGCGATTGGTCTGACGCGTGAGGAAGTTCCCGACACAGATAAGATAGTGGCTGGGGAAACCATTGCTTCTCCCCTTCCCTTTTTCTACTTGTTTGCCATCCAGGTGCAACATCGCCCTTCGTTTACCTTTTTTTTTGGTGTTTACTGCGTGAACATTTTAAACAGTTTTTTTCCCCTTCGAAGATGCCATTTAAATCTTTCGTACTTAAGGAAGGGCCAACAAGGAAGCACTCGTAATTACCAGTTTAATTTAGGTAGTATAATTTACGTAGGCACTCTGAAGGTGCATTACAAAACTCGTAACTACGAATGTCTCGCAACAACCAGCACTCGCAGCAATGAGTTGTTACCGTACAATAAATGGAACAGCGGTAAACAAAATGGAACACCCTGCTTTCATGTGGCGTGTGGTCCAGGTTTCACCATATAGGCGCTTGTCATTGGTCCGACCTTGAATGGAATGTCCTAATTGGCCGTGTGGGAGGAAGGAATTTGAGCGTCCTGAAGATGCTGTGACGCCATTGTTTTATCTCGTTCAATTGTGTTAAGGTAGTAGAGTAATAACCAGAGTAATTTTTTTTTAAGTGATTTGCATTATGGAAAAGCGTAATTAATATTCGGCGGCGTACAAGTTGCGAGTGATTGTTTTTGCAGAAGAGAATGGGAATCGGGCCGCGGAACGGGCATTTTCTGTTAGTGAGAAACTTATTCGTGGCTGCAGGAAACAAAAGGACGACTTGAAAAACACTAATTCTATGAGGCGTGCGTTTAGAGGACCGAAACGTGGCAAGTTTCCTGAAGTTGACGTGCAAGTGACTCAGTACATTCGCGAATTACAGAACAATGCCGGCAGTGTTTCGTTAGAAATGATAATGTGCAAGGGGAGAGAGATAGCATGTGCACGGGGCATACCACACTGCAATTTCATAGCCAGTCGTGGGTGGGCAACCAGATTCATGCGACGTGAGAATTTTTCTCTTCGAAGGAGAACATCACTCTGCCAAAAATTGCTGAAGGACTTTGAAAACAAAGTGTTAGAATTCCACCACTTCGTTCTGTGGATGCGGCAAACAAATGACTACCTCCTCTCACAAATTCCAAATGCCGATCGAACGCCAGTTTTTTTCGACCTGCCACAGAACACAACAGTCAACGAGAGGGGGCAGTCAAGTGTGACTATCCGCACTACAGGAAATGACAGAATGCGTTGTACAGTAATGCTGGCAGTGACGGCCGACGGGCGAAAGTTGCCGCCTTATGTAATTTTTAAGCGCAAGACTCTGCCTAAGGGAGAGAAGTTTCCTCCGGGCATTCATGTCCGTGCTCAGGAGAAAGGTTGGATGGACGCTGAGCTCGTAAAGGATTGGCTTAAAATAGAGTCATGCGAGTATAGGCTTTTTAGGTTGAGTCGAGTTCGAGCGAGTATTCAAGAAATGTTTCGAGTTCAAGTTAAATTTGAGTTGAGTAGCAAAATCCATAAATATCCATTATTGATATATAACTGTCATGTTAAAAGACCAGCAAATATCAAGGCCCTATACAAATCTCGGGTGTGAGGATTCTCATTGCTGCAAATATTTTCATGGTCTTTAATAATTTTGTTTCTTTTGAAAATGCAGAGTATTATTAAAATTTACTTGTTAACAAATATATATATATATATATAAAGGCATGTTTTAATCACCGACACCGAGCAAAATTTTATTCAAAACCACAGCATAAGTGGAAAAGTATTTGTCAACATTCTTACCAGTCACCTAGCTGCAGGGTATATTAAGGATTTCCACTGTTCCAGGAAATTTTTGTAGTCATACAATAAATATCTTCAACTTTTTTTTAGAATAGTTATACTGTTTATATTTTAATATACATGTCTACGCCTGAACATAACTTAATATTTAAAAAAAAAAGACAGCAACATTTTACTATAGGAATGATCATAATTTTTGTAAAAGTCTTTCATGGAGAAACACCAGCTGTTCAATGTGTTCTGGAGCAAGGTTTTCTCTGTGTGTGGATACAGTGTTTCCAGTACATGAAAACAGTCTTTCACTGGCCACTTGTGTGGCAGGTATAGCCAGATAATGCTTTGCTACACCTTTCAATAAATGAAATCTTTGCTGGTATAATGGTTCGTTATATGAAATAAAAAGATGTTGCGCCAATTTTAGTTTTGTTTTGTTTTATTTTCAAATAGAATGCACAGATGAATCCAATCACTTTCAAAATACGTTGCTCACTCATTCCATTCGTACATTCGCCTGTCGAGAATTGCTCGCAGCTCGGGCGATGAAGATTAACGAAATAAACAAAAAAACAAACGTATTTTAAGTCCTTCAGTAAAATCTTACTGTAAGTACACGAAAATAGTGCGACCTCGAACAGGGCCGCACCCAGCAAAACCGAAATTCGCCATGAGTCAAACGCAGACGAAGGTAATCACAATTTCTAATTACTGTCCGAATGAAATAAAAAAAAATTAGGTTAACTTAATACTCGGCATGGCTCTGACCACCAACGTTAAATTATCTATCCCGCAACTTACTTCATGTTTGGCGAGAAGCCACTGAACGCGACCTACTGGTGCAGCGATCGACGGACGACTGGCGAAGTCATGTCACCGTTTCCTCCACGCAGGGAGGAGAAGTCACATGACCTCACTGACCAATTACATGCACGCTTCATTCAAACTTACAAATACAAGCCAATAAGAACACAGCAAAGATACAGTGAAAACGATATTCGTACATAGAAACAGGTACTTTACATTCTCCTTCTCTCTCCCACACCGTGAGACAACAGTTATCACTTAGTTCCCAGGCAGTGGGGGAATTCCCAACTTTATCTATCTCTGAGGGGAATTACTTCTCATGCCTCTCTTTCTAACCATCACACCAGACACAGTCCCGTGTGCTATAACTATTATGCAACACGTTAATGAAAATTAAGAACAGCAATCATAATACAAATTACTTTACAAAATTAAACTTATTTAGAAAAAAACTGAAAAAGTAGGCCAAAACAGGCAAAAATCTAGTACAGCGACTTATTTGTGAATAATTACATAAAAAATAGTAATGTTTGAAAATGTCTGTTTAATACAAGGTACATTCTTAAAATACATAGCAAGTGAAATATCACCCCTTAAATACATAAAAACGGTAAAATATCATTAGAAAGACTTTTTAAGAAATATTTACATGCATAAAAATAGTTTCAAAGAAAAATATTTAACTATAGTCGCCGCACGGTAAGTTCGTACTTTTGGGAAGAACTGTTGAAAAATGGAACTAAGAATATTTGGTTTACTATTGTGCAATTTGTTTGACAAATAAATAAACAAAATAGGACGACATAATTTATCAAGCTATTACGTTTCCGTACGTGTGTATGAATACTGAAATAATTTGTATTTGTTAATTTTATATGTAAGTTTTTAAACACGCGTGGCAACGATATTTATCGGTATGTTGGCTACACACTTGAAGAAATAGTTCCTTACTATGTAATTTTGAACAGCTGAAACAACGATAAATATTGCTTAAAATGTTTCACATATGTTTACTTCCAGATCCTGGAGTAATATTGTTTAATATATACGAAAGTTAAGTTATTTTGTTTACAGATGACGTTGCAAGCTGTTGCGGATGAATCACCTACGTAACTGTGTGTCGGCCCGAGCCATGTTGAACGCTTGTTTTTGTTTGCTCAAAACGACTTCTGATTTTCTGAAAACATCCAGTGTATTTGTGTACTAATTAATTTTCTAATTTTAAAGGGTTGTCTTAGTTGTAACTTGTAGTGAACTATTGCTTTTACAGTGTAACTTTGTGTTAGTTATTACGGTTTGTTAGGTTATTGAAATGAATGTATGTAAAGAAGGAGGCAGCACGATATTATCAACGTGGCACGAAGAGTTACGATGTTAATAAATACAGGTCAACTGGAACAGGGTGATGTCGCAGAAATGACAGCATTTCTTCTAGATCTGGGCGTCACGACCGTGAAAAAGTGAGTGACTAATTAACACGTTATGAAAGTATGTGCGTGAAAACGTTCCGTTAGGTTGGGGCGTGTTTGTAAAATAGTGTAAAAGTACCTTCCTCGCAGCTTTCTTGTTTTGAATGTCGGGCAAATTACAAACAGACACGTTCTTATATTTTCGGTTATATATTAGGTAATGTCCCACAAGCAAAACATATTAAATGTAAGGGCATGTACACAGATACTAACCTAACATAACCTATCCTCAACCAACATAATGTAACCTAACCCAACCCAAATGAGGTTTATTTACATGAAATTAGGTTTGGTAAATTTTGGTTAGGTTAGGAAACATAATTGTCAATAATTATAATGCATTTTAAAAAACTTGCGTAGAGATTCAACTCTACGTAGGTTGTTGTCATGACTTTTTGTTAACACCTGTAACCATAAAAAGATACAGCATTTGAATATATGCTCAGGGTAAATGTGCTAATGTATGCTTTTTAATTACAGGTGTTCTGGATAACGTGTTTAGTGATATGTAATTTCTCTGCTGTGTTTATATGTGATTCTTAAACATTAGTTTCATTACAGGATGTAACATAATATTGATGGTAGTGATAATTTATTGCTGAGTTTCGATTTATTTAATATATTTATTTTATTACAGATTCTTAAGTTAATTTTTTATGGCAACAATTTCTTTTCTGCATTGTACATACTTAAGTGATATAGTTTTTATATGAGACAAACCACATAGACACATAAAAATACACACTTACAGAAATGTTTAATGTATAACTTAGAATTTGAATTTAAAATTTATTCTGCTTGATAGAAAATAATGCCTCTAATTACAAAACACATGTTGGTTAGCCATAACCTTTAACCGATACTTGACTTGGTTCGTAGTGCCAGAAAAGTGTTACTAACTGGTTATTTTCTATTCACAAATGACCTCTCGATGTAATGGCAGTGATGTGCCTGGCACTCACGGCTTTAGGAAACTAACAGTTTACATAGCTACCTCATACTGAATAATTTCTTAAAGTTAAATTCTTCATAAATGATACTGACATAATTTTCATGCTTTCAACCATAGCACTTTGTGATATAGTAATCTCGAAGCAGCAAAATTTCTTTAGTAAAACTTAACATCAATTTTTATAGATATTATGTGAAGACACAGCACCACGCTGGGTTTAAACTCTAAACTATAAAAATTTGCTTAGAATTTTTTATATTTAATATTTGAATTATTAAACATGGTGTTATGACATTTTCTACTGACATTTAACCAATTATAAAAATTGCAGTGTAATTTTATTATCCATTAATTACATCCCTATTTGACAGTTACCCAACCAAAACATTGCCATGTGGTAGTCACATGGTTTTCCACATGGCAATGTTATTGTTGATGTTTGGCCGAAGGATACATAGTCACCTTGAAAATAGATCCCAGCTTGAAGCAGGGCTTCCTAAAAGTATGAACTTACCGTGCTGCGACTATAGGAGGGTAGGGGTTTTGCAACATTACACTGGTTGCTGTGCCACCATTGACAGACATTGTCAGTTCTGTCAATTACTGGTTCAGAAATAAAGTTTTTAAGCTGATGTTGTGCTTCATCATAAAGTGTCCCTGTAAAAAAAAAAAAATCAAATAAAATGTATCTCTTATTTTAGTTATTTTAGATTTATGCTGCTATACATAAAACATTTCCACTTTTTAAAGTGGTATGAAATATGGGTTAAATTTTGACAAAAGGTAATTTAAAATAAGAAAATTATCTTGAGTCAATTTTTTGTTGGAAATTCATTGAATTTTATGTGAACAATATTTAAACTAAGATAGTGTGACTAAATGTATAGGACTTTTATTGCACATTTAGTACCTGCTGAAGCAGATTAATGTATGTGCTTCATCGTGTCAAATGCAGACCAAAGATTGTGGTTGTCTTTGTCAATGGTAGATGAAGAACTGGGCTGCTGTTCACTGACGGACTGCGTTGTATGAGCAGAACTAGTATTATTCAATTCTTGAATTTCTTTTGAAATCTCATGCAGTCCAAGAGTAACTTCATGGCTCTCGAGCAACACAGACTTAAACCTAGGGTCTAACAGCATAGCATTTCTAGACAACTTACAGCGTTTGTAGTCTGGAAATCTTGACATGATACTATTTTTCAGCTGTTTTGCAAACATAAGGCCTTCCCCACTTTCTCCTGCTGCAATATGCTTGTTGATTACATTCAATATTCCATGCAGGACTGGAATTCTCAGAGACATTGTAGGTTGTTCGTCGACACACATTTAATTGGTAGCATGGTTTATAGGCTGTAGTACTGTTATGATACCAGCAACCATTTTCCACTGTTTGGCAGACTAACCATCTCTTCCATGTTGTATCAGATCTGCCATTACAGGTGCCTATATCACATGTAAAATTAAATCCATCAGAAACTATATCAACGTTCCTTTAACTTCCTTAAGGGGGGGGGGAGGAAATCGTAACTCTTAACACACTTGCTTGCTTTAACTTATAATTGGCGAAAGGCATTAATCACAATTCCTCTTAACTTAATAACATACTTTAATAGGCATGTGCGAAGGTCTCTTTATAAATGTGAAGCGAAGTCGAAGCGAAGCTTATATTGTGCGAAGGAATGTCGAAGGAAAATCAAAGTCAAAGGATTTGAAATAACATAATTTTTAATATAAAAAAATTGTTACTTATGTTTCATTATGATTATATAGACTAAAGAAAATTCCATTGTACCAAACATCTTCAAAAAATGTATGTATACAACATAAGTACTGTTAAATGTATTAATCCACAGGAAAAATGAGTACTTTTCATTTATTTAAAATTTGTAAAATTCATTCATCTGGTTTTCATTAGTAAAGTTAAATTCCACCTGGCTTTGAAGCGTGCGAGCCAGCCATTTGAGGCTTGAAAATTGTCAATTCCAAGCCTTAGTGCCTCCATTCGTGCTTTTTCTTGCAGTGGTGTGCCCGAGATGGGTATGTTATTAGAGCGTGCTTGCACAATACAATCAAAAAGATTTTTGTCAAGGTCACTATTGATACATTTGCTATATCTTTTCCTCTTCTGGTGCAGTTTTGCAGCATTTTCTTCAATATTTGCTCTGTCTTTCATTTTTGTGGACAGAGTTGTAGGTGCAACATTAAAGCGTTTTGCAACATCACACTTTTTCTTGCAGTTGTCAACAGCTGTAAGAATCTCTAGTTTTTTTGCAATGCTGATACCCACTAGACATCTGCGAATTGTGATTTTTCTGTTCGAATCGAATTCGAATCGAATTTCAAAAAAATTCACGAGTTTCAAATTTTTTTCGAATCAAATTTGGGAATATTTATAAAAATAACATAGATCATTAAAAATTTTTAACATACCACCTTGTCACATAATTCACAGTTTAAATCAAGTAACTAAAATTAAAGTGAGACTATATTGAAGTGCACAACCAGATTCTTTAAAATTAAAAAAAAAAAAAATTAAAAATTATATGTCTATAGCACTAACATAAATCACTTCGCAAATTATTTCAAATTGTCATGGAGAAATGTGAGTTCACCGACATGGTGCGGCAACAACAATTCTCTGCGGCTGGTAACTATGTTGCCTGCTGTAGAGAAAACTCTCTCACTTGCCACCTTATTTAGCATGTTTGACTTTCAAGGATAAAAATATTAATAAAAATTTCACAGCATAAGGAAGTGGTACAAAAATAAAATATATTAAATATACCGTTTTTATCGTGTAAGCATTGCACATTTTATTCTAAAATCAAGTTTATAATTTAGGGGTGAGACCGTGGGTTCACTCTTAGCTGAGTTTTGAAATATACAAACACCGTCGTATCACTGCGCCGCGTCAGCAAGTGATAGGCTGAATTAATCTTGCGCGCCAAGCACTAGTTGCAACACACTAACTTCAGTACAGTCGGTGCTAATAAAATAACGGAGAAGTAATATAACAGGAAGCACCGTAGCACTTTGTTCAGCGTAGGTGGTTCATTTGCGAAGAAAAAACTATGCACTTTACGCCTAATAGCCGTCTTTACAAAATCATCACAAGTTTTGATAACAGGATACTCAAGTTTCCTTTTCTTCCCGGGAGTTGTTAATGTCCCAGTGTCATGTAATTCTTTCCTTGCACGAAGCACACTGCTCTTCGAAACACTCGTAAAGTCCGCAGTTAAACTCGCGATATCGTTCACACAACAATCCGGATATTTGTCTGAAAATGTTTTAAAAACATTCAACACAATAGTTTTCTGTGCACTTTTCAAAGGCTTTTCCGTTCTGTGCTTTACAAAACTCAGTCCGGCGTCAGCCATAACAAACCGTGCGCGCGCGAATCCTAAATACAGTTGTTGCGCCGGGCATCAACTGTACACGCGGCGTCTGCTAACATAATTGTAAGTAAATACTTGCTGACACATTAAACTGTATTGGATATTAATGGTGAAACGCTATAATGCTATATAACAACAATTGTTATAAAAAAGGCAGTGTAAAAATACTTACAAATGGTACGTAACCAAGGAACTATTTTTTGCGCACAAATAATGTGCGCAGCGGCCGGCAGCCAATGAAAATGTTTGTTTACAAGCGGCTTTGTTTATTCCAAAACTCAGGTAAATGTGAACGGAGAATACTATTATGCAAAAAAAAATGTAAAGTAATTCATAAAAACAAAACCTATTCGTGGAAAGTACGTTTATTTAAAAAGTAGACTTTGTGAAAGCAAGCTAAATAATTTAAATTAATGAGTGATGCAATAAAACCATTTTATTCAACGTAAAAAAAAAAAAAAGAAACCCATAACAAGAACGTGATTTGTAACTATACGCATAACGATCGTGCGGGTTAACTCGGTTCCTGACAGAGCGCGCGCGTGCATGCAGTCTGCGCGCTCTCCATAAGGTAATACAGGAATCAACACAACCAAACTGGCGCTGCTTACGTTTCTTTATGCGGTATAAAGCGACTCCCGAGACGTTAAAGATGAAGTTTTTAACTTTTAAAAAGTCTTTAAAACACGATTTACACATCAGATTACTTTGTAATAAGATTAATAAAGTTATCAGAACGAACGGCGTAAACTGCGTAAAGCAATAGGCGCGTTGTAAACAACGGGAATTCATTGCATTACATCAAATTAAGTTAAAACGGGACAGAAATAAAATGGTTAAATAACGTGAAAACGTAAATAACGGTGACGTAAATAAGGGGTTTCGATGTATAATTTTTTGTAAGTGGAAGATGTAATCGCCCATTTACATTTCTTTTAAAAATGGGGGAGGGGGATGTCTTATATTAGTGTACCCGGGCCAGATTTTCCAAGTCGAATTATTGTAAAATGAATTCGATTCGAAATTACGAATCGAATATCAAAAAATTCGAACTCGGATTCGGAAATTTTGAATATTCGCAGAACCCTAATACCCACACGCTTTTGGGTACTCATAACTTCTACGGGTAGGCCTACCTACATATGCTGCCGTAATACACTTAATATTAAAATATAAACAGGTTATCCACGTCGTCACGTCGCCATTAAACAAGCTTCACGGCACGTCACAAAATGTTCACTAGCGTCGGAAACTGTGTGCCACTAGATCTGTTAAATAAATGTTGGATACGTATTACATTTGTGTACGATTGCGAAAGATGCTCAATCTGAAATGATGTTTACAAACAAATTATAGGTTAGGTGATCCTAACAGAAAACAAACGGTAACAAAAAAGCATTAGTAGTCGTTGGCCATCGTATAATCCATGTTTTATGTACCTAGCCAGATATGGCCGCCATCGGCCAATATCCATTGCTACAAATTCAAATGCAAAAATACACATTTTGTAGGATAAATATTATAATTGAATCTTTTTTTCTTAATTGAAAATGTTAAGCGTTTTTTATTTATAACTCTTGATTATTCCGCATAAATCTTATGTTGCTACACCAATCACACAAAACACTGACATTTTTTTTTATACGAATGAAATTTCTATCCGCATGGTTACCAGCACTGCAACTGCCATTTTACTCAACGAAATAAAGAAAAAGTCTGTAAACAATTTCCACAAGACCTGTCGTTAAACAAAGCTATATAATTGTGAATGAAATGAGAAAATGTTTAATATTTTGTGTATTAATATCGGCAAAACAATACGTGTTAGCGAGAAATTACCGTCCAGGGCTTTGAAAAACGTACGTTATATATTTAGCATGCCTATTAATTTGCATGGCGTTTCAAGGGACCGGCGGCTTTATTCGTTATACTGGATTGTATGTTAACAAGAGGGACGTACTAGGGAGAATTTGCTGTATACATAAACGGGAAATTACCTGCCACAAATATATTTTGGCAGTATAGATGTATTGATCCAAATAGTGGGCCAAACGTTTCTGGCAATAATCTTCGACTTTTCCACTCGAAGTTTATTTTTGTCGAAGTCAAAGTCGAAGGAAAAAAATAGCTTCAATTCGACTTTGAATACTCGAAGCTTCGCACACCCCTATACTTTAATGTACCTAGGATCGAAGTGAATAGGTTCGTCATCCTTACAGGTTGTCTGGGCAGCGATCAACTAAAGGAGATTTTGAAAAATAACTTAATGCTAAATTAAAATGATTTTATTTTTTAACTTAAAGAACATTTTCAAAGCGGGATTAAAATTTACGACAACAATCTCTTCATTACTTGACTACTGAACGACCATACAAGAGAGAGAGAGAACTTCACTAAGCTCTTCCCTAATCCTTCCGAATACATACCTGCCAACTTTTACGGATGGTCCGTAAGTTTTACGGATTTTAATACTATTTTACGGTTTTACGGACGTCTTTAATATCTTACGGATTTATTTTTCCGTGGTGGTTTATTACCATTCACTGTACCGGCCATGTATACCTGCCAACTTTTACTGTACCGGCCATGTTACCGACGCACCGACGGAAGGCGGGATGAAAACAAAACAAGAGATGGTTATTTGTATATGGTTTGGACTGGTCTACGTTTGTTTTCCACTTAACGCAACAAAAAAGTGCTTCCTTAAACGGAGGAACGGACCACAATTGTGACGTCAGCCCTACCTCCTTGGTCTGTTCCTTGTTCCTTATATTATTTCCAAAATGGCTGACTATTGTTCGTAGTTCCAATGTAGTGCTGCGCAACCGTTTTTTTTTTTCGTTTGTATTTACGTGATGGGAACCATGAGTAAGCTAGCCAACAAGAAATATATTCAGACTTACCGTGCTGCGTATAACAACGAATTCTCGTGTATTCTGAAATCGCAAAAAGGAGAAACTTTTGTGTTTTGCGCAGTGTGCCGGTGTGATTTTAGTATTGCTCATGGAGGTAGGTCCGACATAACTACACACGTTAAGAGTCCTAAGCATAGGAAAAACGTGCTTTCTGAGGAATAAAATAAGAAGATTGATAGCTTTTTCACCAGTACTGCACACATGGGGTTGGAAGGCACTGTTGATGTCAAGTGGGCTGAATTATCAAGATTTCGTGGAGTAGATGGCTTCCTGAAGTATAACAGACTGTCAAATGCTATCAATTCTGTCAATCCCCCACAGTAATTCAGAATGTGAACGCATTTTCAGTATGGTAAAATAAACAGAACCCAATTTAGGTCCTCCATGTCATCTAAAACTTTGCAGTCTATTTCTGTGTTGAAATCAAGGAATTGTGTTTGTTATGAACAAAGATTTACCTCAGATTTATTAGGTAAAGCAAAGAAGGCAACTGCTGCACATTCTAAGTCTTAAAATTGCATCAAGGATGATAATCAGGAGATGACTGAAATATGTAACAAACATGTGATATAGCAAGGTATGCAGGGCTAGATTTTAAGGAATATTTTAACCTGCCCAACGGACAGGTGTAATCGATAATTTTCCTGTCCGCCATCCAATTTGCCTGTCCACTGTTTAACCCAAATAAAAAAAAAATTCAAAGTCGCTGAAAAAGTGGGAAAAAAAGATTTTTGCTATATTTTGCACCTATTTTTATCACACACTTAACATCCTTATTTAATCATTTTCAGACGAGTCACTGTCTGAGTCACTGCACGAATTACTTGGCTGATTCTGTCTTGAACATCTTCGATAAGGAGGCTGAAAGGGTCGACGTTTTCTCTGAACATTATGATACCAGAGATTTATTGCTGGTGCTGGATCAAACTCACTTTCAGAAGGTGACTGTATTTGAACACGCATGAGGGCAGACAGTGTATCATCATTTAGACAGTTTCGCCAGTCTGTCTTTATAGACTTCATGAGCGAGAACCCTCGCTCAGAATCTGCAGTGTGAGCTGGCAGGGATAGCACAAGATCAATGAGAGAGAGTACATTTTCATACTCAGTGTGGTATTTGAGATTGATATCACTCCAATTTGCTTTGGTTACTGGATTATACAGCTGGTAAACTGTGGTCTTTAGACTTGTCCATTCCAATTCAATCATTTCACACTTTACTCCATTATTCACAAGGGAGGGAGAAAAAAAGTGTATCAACCTAACGATGCAAGTGTCACCAAACTCTGGCTGAATGCTTGTAGGCCACGTTTAAAAACCACAAATTTGTAGCAGTCAGTAATTCACAGAGTCCAGTTTTCTTATCTCCAAGGCAATATTCTAAATTTTCAACAATTGCATTTATAACAGCTGTTTTCTTGGGTGTCTGCAAAGGAGCTCCTTTCAACTGCTTAGCTTCATCATCAATTAATTTGTTGCATGCACGGAGATGAAAGCCATCTTTGTTACAGAGCTTCTGCAACATGGTGTTTCTGCTACAGTCAAATAAGGATGTTGCAAAAGTTGTGAAAAGTAACTCAAAATGGAGGTTACATCGCAAAAGAAGTGAATATACTGAAAAAATTCCAAATTGTTCAGTGCATCTTCAATAAATTTGCATGAACCAGCAGTTGATGCATTACACGTTGATTCCTGGCGTAAATTTTTTGCAGTGAGGATAAGTGCAGGAACAATCTTGAGCACATTTGTCAAGGCTCGTTTGGTGTGAGAAACCCAACGAGTGCCTCCAACTCTGGTAGGTACGCAGAACTTGATTCTCAGAGTTTCACGATATTTTTTCAAGATCGCTCGGTGCACTGGACTGTGGTGGAAGAATGCATATAATTTCTTCAATAAATTTTCTACTTTAAGATTCAATGGTGTTTCAGAAAGTGCAGCCTTCAATGCGAGTTCAAGATAGTGTGCTAGACAATGTATAGCAACCAAATTGGGCTGAATTGATTGCTTCAATTTGGTACTAACTCCATTATGCAATCCTCGCATAACTGCTCCACCATCACTTGCAAAGCCTACCAAATGCAGCTTTAAATCTGAAATGGTGAACCCACAATACTCATTTAAAACACACAATATGCAGTCATAAATCAGGGCTGCATTAGGCCTTTCTACATGTTTAACACCTACAAACTTACAATGTATTACCCCTTTAACAGCAAACCTTACATAAACAATGACCTGTTCTTGTACAGCACTGTCTGTAGACTCATCACACATTACTGAAATATATGGTGCACTTCTTAAGGTATTTTCCAATTCCTGGCGTTCTATTTCTGCAATGGAACCCAGAAATTCTTTGCACTTCTTGTCAGTGCGGTAAGTATTACCAACATCCAGGCCTTTCTTTGTGTCAAGTATACACTGCCAAAGAAAGTCTGTGAAAGGTCGCCCATGTTTAGTCAGGGCATGAGACGTACGAAACAGTATTTCCAGTTTAGTGAAAACATCCTTTTGAATACTTTGTAAGGTCATCTCTGCTTAGGATTGTCCAGGTTTTGTTAGTATTGCATCTTCCATATCTTGAGACTTGTTGTGGGCACTGCTTGTAGCATGCGACGTTAGGTTTTCCTTGCGAAAACTTGAGCAGCCCGTAACAAAAACTGATCCAGATGATTTTGAATGCGTTTCGCAGACTTTGCAAAACATTTGTTTTGTTTCTGTGTCGTAACGAAGCCAAAGAAACTCAGAACACCAAGACGTTAAAAAGGTATGGGACCGGGCGATTTTGTCATATTTAACATTATATTCTGACTTGTCTTCGTCCGTTTTTCTTTTCTTTTCTGGTGGTTTTGAAGCACCAGTAATGAATTTCCACATTGTGTAACGCAGTTAATTAAATACTTAAACAATCGCGGTGACAATATAAACTGTAAAAGATTACAGTGTCCTCTGTAAACAAGTAATGTATATTTTTTGATGCAACAGTTGACAGGCGAGTTTTCAAGCAGTCGCAGTCACTGCGGCCACTGTCAGCTGCATCTGGAGTACGCCGTGAAATGTTAACAACGCGAAAACGCTTTTCTGTTAACAAACTATGTTAAAGTAGAGCAAGGAATTAGTAAAGTCGTGATTTATAAAGACAATAAATTTAAAAATTATATTTTGAAAGTATACAACGGTAAATTACGTAATTGTTGGCTGCACTGCAACAAAATTAATATTAAAACATGGCAACAAAAACAAACATCATCGGTGTGAGACGTTTTGCATCTCTAGCATACGAATACGACTATGTTACGTGAATCATGACGTGAACGTAAGATTTTAAGAATTATGATTCAGAAGATTTCAGCACGGTTTGTACATAACTTACTTTTTTTTCCCCCGTGGTATACAATAGCCAGAGTCGTCCGTCACAAAAGAGCAGCCATTATTGTTTATTTATAGATATTGTCAAAGACGTTTTATTTGCGGTCGCTGTCGCATAAATGTTATTAATCACCTCTGCTGCATTAGTGTGTGCGAATAACCTCGGCGTCACAAGTTGCACCTGTTCACCGGACAGTTGCCTTTTTTATTTTGCCTGCCCGGACGAGATTTTTCCTATCCCGGGCAGGCGGACAGGCGCTAAAATCGAGCCCTGAAGGTATGTCTTTAAGTAATCTTGTTTAGTGAATACTATTGCTTTTGTTTTGTAATTGATCATTTTGTTTTTCATATGCATGCTGTGTAAATTGGCACATTCTGGATAGGTTTAGTTTCCCAGTACATTTACAATATTGACTGTATGAGGTTTTAATTCTAGGCCATCGATATGCCCTTCATGTCATTAGTAAATTAGCAGAAACCAAATGGAATATAAAAATAGAAAATAATTGCACATAAAGCATATAAAAAATTGCAGCATATGATTTACGATACATTTTCCCAATTTAAAAGTTTTCTTGATGACCAAACTAAAAAGTTGGTAGGTATGCAAATACATCATAATTGATAATTAAAATTAAAAACAAAGATAATGCAATACTCACATTTTCCCAATAAGCATTTCTTGATCGTTTACTTTAAAAACTAACGTAGGGGCCTCACTTGCCCTTGACAACCTGAACGAACATTACATTTTCAAAACTATGACACTAACGACTCGTGACCCCTGACGAGGGCCCTAGCCTCCGCCAGAGTGAGCTTAATGACGATTACATTATAAACTAACTTAAACTACATTACGAACTAAATGACTCGTTACCACAGGTGAGTGCCATAGCCTCCGCCTGAGTGAGCTTGAAGACGATTACATACCGAACAAACTTAAACTAAGCAACTCGTTACCACTCACTTGCACTTAAATTCGCGTGCACCGCCGTGTCTAGCATAACAAACGCTCGTTATTGAAGCCAAATTTACTAAACAACTAACTTGGACATCTGGGAAGGCTACCCCCCTCTACCCCGACGTGCAAGCCACACTGCGCGGCTTGTTACGACAGCGCGCCCCAGTAACTGCGGCCCGTGGCTGCGCCAGCGCGCGCCCGAACAAACAACAAACAAAAATCTGCAAGCCCGCAGCGCGCCGCGCCGGCCCCGTGCCCTAATTACATGGTCACGCCACTTGCACCGACGAGTGAACAGAGCAGCCAGCCCAGAGTCCCATCAGTAAAATCCCTCAATTTGATTTCAAAAACCCTGTAAAATTTTGAACCGCGACAATATAATAAAAGTAATGGCGAAATACTTCCTCGTGATAGATAAGGTTTTGATTTTTCCTTGTTGAGAGATACTAAGTTAAGATTGCACTCATTATAAATTCATTAATTTCAGATTGAAGCAAATGACAATCATTGATAGAAGTTATTGTACAGTTTTTATAGTCATCGGCATACAGTACTTCAGAGGAATGAATGGGAACATGAGAGTTATTATCAATAAAAACATTAAAGAGTAAAGGTGACAAGGTACCAGCTTGTGGAACACCTGCACTTGCTTTACAGTATAAAAATTTGTAGTTAATGAAAACTCAACAAAATCCATTTTTGAGATACCTTGCGAACCAATTTTCAAAATTATCACTTAGACCAAAATTAGATAATTTAATAAGTATAATTTCATGATAAACAGAATCAAATGGTTTTGCTAAATCAAAATAGGAGGCATGAACCGGATATTTTTAGATAACTTCATTAAAGATAGAATTAAAAAAGGTAATTAGATTGGTAGGAGTGGACTTACTTGATTTAAACCCATGTTGATTGTGAGATAATTTTTTTTTCATAGGGAAATTAATAATTTTGAATATAATTTTTTCAAAAATTTTAGAAATACCATTGTGAAAAGAGATAGGTCTAGGTCAGTAGTTAAAAACATTATATTTAGAGCCTCTTTTAAAAATGGAAATAATAGTAGCTATTTCCCATTTGTCAGGGAAAACTTATGTTTTTAGGTTCATGTTGAATAAATGTTTTAGAAGCGGGTACCGATAGGTGAGAGCAACCTTTTAGAATAAATTTAGGAATTCCATCAGAACCTGAGGACATAGACAAATTAAGGAACTTTACACCCCAAAGTGTTAAGTTTTCAGAAATAGAAGGAACTGTAATTGTATCATAATACATTTCTGGGATAGGTGTTTTAATTTTTTCATTAGATTATACATTAACACAAAAAAAAATAGTACAGTTAAACCTCTCTGAAACGACCCCTCATGGATCCCAGGAATAGGGTCGTAATAGATGTTTTCCGAAATTTTCAGTTGATTTCAACCCACCCCCCCTCCTCCCAAACCGCTACTCGCTAAGAAACCAGCCGTACAATGGCAGGATGCTGTCACTCACAATGCTAGACGGCTTCGCTTTAAACCCACTTCAACCTTCATGACAAGTCCGTCGCCCTACAGGCCACCTCTAAAGAAAATATGTCAAAAGACAGTTTATTTTTACTGGTTAGTTTAAATGTACATTTTCTGCCTGCCGTAGTGTAATATACTAGAACACCGATGTCACGAACCCCGGATTTAACGAAGCAGTGATTTTACGAATACATTCTTGGGAACCGTCAAAAAATTGGACATTTTGACCAAAATGTGAAAATCAGAAAAGAAAAATGAAAGATCATTAACATCTCTTAATTTTAACACACAGCGTACTTTTGTGTCGGCTTTAATACTTTCAATAATGTTCATGTAAGGATAACAAAAAAATAATGGGACATTTCCTTTAAAAATATGGCAGCGGTAGCTTCCGCAACGCGAGTGGGCGCACACTAAGCTCGCCCGGCTGGCTGGCGGCAGCGACTTCATGACGCATAAACTCACCCCTCCCTCCCCTCTCGTTAACATTCTTCAAGGCTAGCTCATCCTTCCCAGACACACAAACCATTTAGTGTCCTCCCTTATAACACCCCAACTTCGCTCTCCTTTGAAAAACCATCAGTGAGAAAATGCTTATTTCGCCCTCCCTTCTCACGTAAAATTGGGCTATTATGAATGGGGTACTAAAGCGGTGAGGGAGGGGTAAGATCGTTGTAAATATTTTCGGACCCCTCCCTTTCCAACCAAATGCCCAAAAAAAGTATGTCAAAATATGTCACTTTTCACACCAAGTTCGAGTTCAGACATCTCTGGCAAGGAATTTACAAGGGTCCTATGAAAAGGAATATACCGAATATAATCAAGCTGCTGTCACCAAACAAAGCATAAATAGGCCCAATGCGTGGTCGCTTCGTTGTTGCTCGCGCAAGAGGCGAGATGTGGAATGTTAGAAGAAAGATAAATGCGGGGTAGACACACGGCAGCCAGTGTGTTTCCTGCGTGGGAAATAAGTGGCGTAGCCTTTATTTTATGCTGGGTAAAGCGACCTTTTTCTGTCAACCCACGGGAAAAGATAATTGCTTGAGCTTTCAAAATAAACATCGCTGCGGCAGTTCAAACAAGTCGAGGCGGGCGTGCATCCAGTCGGTCGCTGTGTATATATACTCGAAAAACATAACGTCTCAATTCATAACAATTTATTTATAACCTACACGTATTGCCAGATGTTTTCAGCCTGATCCATGCAAGTTTTTTAGCCACGTTTTGAATGAAAACAACTGGCGGGCCAGTGTTGTGCCCTGTTTTGCAGACACATAAAGCTTTTATCAATTTGCTGACAGTTTTAATATATTTATACTCTTGTTAAAATGAAGCAGATAACGTAATTGTTAACAAGTACTAGCAGCATCCGAGGTCGGCCGCAGCGCACGGTACAGGGACACAAATGGATCATTAGATACAACACCATTGACTTTAATTGCATGTTATGAAATCTGTTTGTTTTTAAATATTTTGACAAAATGCCAAAAATTTGTGGGGGGGGGGGGGGGGGTGGTGGTGTTGGTGGTGGTGGTGGTTTGGAATTGATGTTATTATTAATGGTTCTGGTCCAATTGTTTTTATCGAGCTTGAGTAAGTTCTTAACCTGCGTATGGTAAAGAGTAGTAATGCATATTGATATTTCTTTTATAAAGTTTGCGGTAGTGTTTCTTAGTTTTTAACTCTCTATGAAATCTGCAAAGGTAAATTAAGAGGCCTGTTTTGTGACCACCGGAATAAAAACAATATTATTGCACATAAAGGAGGTCAGTTGTTCAACTAGATCGTTGGGATCACAAGATCTGTAGAATGTGCCCAAACAAAATTTTTTATGGCATTATAAAGGCCAACGAAATCACAATTTTTGAAGTCCTTATAAACAATATAAATTATTTTGTAAGGAAATGTATCCATAAGAATTGTTATTATTAAAGCAGGATGATCTTCTTTGACAAGTTGATCTTCTGCTTGGGTTACTGTGCACTGAGAAAAGTTGGTAAAACAAAGATCTTAAATGTTTTTAGAATCCAAAATATTATAATACTGTAGTAGACCAAGGCTGGAAGAGAAATTAAGCAGAGACTGTGCCTTATTTTTTACGACTGTATGTAGGGTATTGTATGTTTGATTTGTCTGATTGTATGATTAATTAACACCAGGCACAAAAACACCACCTATTAATATTATATTATTGTTACGATCGCGCTTGGCTGCAGTGCTGGCGTCGCCGCGCTCGTTCGGCCTGTCTGCGCCCCCTTCCACCTGCATCCTCTCCCTGGTATCTCGTGTCATACTATCTCGCTACATCCTGACCGTCGCAGCGCGCACCTGCCTCAGATCGGGTTACTTAAAAGAGGTCGCACTGCGGAATAAAAGGACTCAGACGCCTTTATCGGCGTTCTTAGAGCAGCCACCGCGTCCTTCGAGGACTCACGATGCGTTTCTGGGCATTTCGACGGCGAAGGTCGCGCGATATCTCGGAGACATGCCCGATTGTTCTGGATGGGAAACCAAGGGCTATTTAAGGAGGTTGGGCCGACCTTCGAGTCAGTCAGAGTCTGAGTGGGGAGTTCTCCCGCGGCGGAGTTTCCGGGCGATAGAGTGGCGAAGTCCTTGGACGAAGGTTCCAGGGCAGGGAGTGAGAGAGTTCAGTGGAGTCGGGAGTTTTCCCGCGGTGGAGTTTCCGGGCGATAGAGTCGCGGGCGCGGCGGAATCCCGAACGAAGTTGTGAGCGAGGAGTCGGGTGGATCCTCGGCGAAGGCAAGTGTCGTCGGCGGCGGCGGAGTGCGGCGACGGAGTCCCGCGGCGGAGACCCACGAGGGGTGCTGCGGCGAGAGTTGCGTCAGAGGTGCGGCCCAGCGAGGTGTGTGGAACGAGTGACTGGGGAATTGACATTTCTTTAAGTGTAATTAATTATTTGCTAATTTAGAAGATTATTTGTAAGTGTCAAGTAGTGGTAATAAATAAAACTGTGTGTGTGAAATAAAATCTATTAATTGGGCTATCCTTACGAACCCGCAGGTAAATCGTAACATTTTGGTGTCAGAAGTGGGATAGCCCTAATTAATAGATTTAGGATTCAGTTAAGAAATAGGATTTAGTTTTTCGAGAGTAAAGTTAGCATTTAGAAATTTAGTGAATTTGTAATTTTCTAGAGCTAGTTTGAATTTACTGTAGTCAGTGATAGTCTTAAATGTAATAGAGTTATTGTTATTTTAATTAGAAGGTTCGTCTAAGTCATTTAAAATTAAGAACAGTATTCAAAAAATTATTATTATTTAGGTTGTTCAATTATTAGTAAATGATTTAAAGAGAGATGGCTACTGAAGAGCTTACTGACGAGCAATACAAGGAGATAATGGTTGCCCTAGAAGAGATCAATAATAAAATGGAAAAAATGGTAACCAAAATCGAGAACTTTACGGAAGAAATGAAGAGTGGAAGGAAGGAGAGTAAGAACCACCATGAAGAAAAGAAGAGCGGGTCAAATAATAGCCTAGAGGAAATGAAGAAGGGTCAGGATGAACTGAAGCATGGCCAAGAAGAAATGAGGAATGAAATGATGACCGAAGCCAAGATAATCTGACAAGTGAAGAGATGGAAGAAGTTACTTCTTTCCTGTTGAGAAATCAAGATGTTTTTTCCTTAAGGGACACTGACCTTGGAAGAACCAGCATCGTGTATCACCGCATTAACACTGGCGATACCGAACCAATCCGACAAGCACCACGGCGACTTCCTCTAGCGAAACAGGAAGAGGCAGAGAAGATGATTGCAAGTATGATGGAGGGTGGTGTCATAGAGCCTTCTGCAAGTCCTTGGGCTTCCCCAGTCGTTCTGGTAGCGAAGAAGGATGGCCAACTGAGGTTCTGTGTGGATTACCGGAAGCTGAATGATGTCACCAAAAAGGACAGCTACCCCCTCCCACGTATCGATGACACACTTGACACACTCTCTGGCACCAGATGGTTCTCTACGCTGGACCTAAAGAGTGGTTACTGGCAAGTGGAGCTGCACCCCGAGGATAAAGAGAAGACTGCTTTCTCAACAGGAAGTGGGCTGTTTCAGTTTACTGTGTTACCATTCGGATTATGTAATGCACCCGCAACCTTTGAGAGATTGATGGAACTTGTGCTGCATGGCTTGACTTGGAAAACATGTCTAGTGTACCTGGACGACATTATTGTGGTGGGAAATACTGTAAAGGAGCATTTAAAGAACCTCCAGGACGTATTTGACAGGCTTCGCCATGCACAGCTCAAGTTAAGTCCTAAGAAGTGCTTCTTGTTTCAACATGAGGTAACATTCCTCGGACATATTGTATCACAAGTTGGGGTCCGAACAGACCCTGAGAAGATCCGGTCTGTAAAGGAGTGGCCACGGCCTGAAAACAAGCATGATGTAAGGAGCTTCTTGGGTCTCTGTACCTACTATAGGAGGTTTGTACCTGGGTTCGCAGCCATTGCAAAGCCTCTGCATGAGCTGACCGAGGAAAGGAGGCAATTTCTGTGGACGCCAACATGCGAGACTTCCTTTCAAGACCTCAAGAAAGCCCTGTGTACAAGCCCTATTCTCGCCTATCCCCGTCAACATGGAGACTATATCCTTGACACAGATGCAAGTGGAAGGGGGTTGGGAGCTGTACTTTCCCAAGTCCAGGATGGGAATGAAAGAGTCATAGCATACTACAGTAAAGTTTTGTCTAAGCCTGAAAGTAACTATTGTGTCACAAGAAGAGAACTTCTGGCTGTAGTAAAGTCCTTCCGACATTTCCACAAATATCTGTATGGTAGGAGATTCCTTTTACGAACTGACCATGCTGCACTTAAGTGGCTGTTACAGTTCAAGAATCCAGAGGGACAACTTGCTAGGTGGATTGAACAGATACAGCAATATGATTGTAAGATTGAACACAGGAAGGGCCGAATTCATAGCAATGCCGATGCTCTTTCTCGAAGACCTTGCAAGGTAGACTGCAACCACTGCAAAAGAGCAGAGAAAAATGAGGGAATCGAAGATATTCGGCGAACTACTATAACAAACGGTGAAGACAAATGGGACAATGCCAGCTTGAAATCGGCTCAGCATCGAGACCCTGACCTGGGACCCATTATAAGCTGGATGGAAAAGGGTACTGGACGTCCATCATGGCAGGAGGTATCTAGTGACCGAAAGGAAGTGAAGGCTTATTGGGCACAATGGGATTCTTTAAGGCTTGTGGATGGGCTGCTGATGAGGGCATGGGAAAGTCCAAATGGAAAAGTAGTTAAGATGCAACTATTACTTCCAAAGAGTCTAGTAGCAGAGGTTTTGAAAGAAATCCACGATGGTACTTCTGGCGGACACCTAGGAATTAACAAAACTCTGGGTAAGACCCGCCTACGCTACTATTGGTTGAAATGTCGCCAGGACGTGGAGGCATGGTGTAGAAAATGCGAAACATGCTCGGCTAGGAAAAGACCACAACATTGTAGTCGCGGAAAAATGCAAGCCTATAATGTGGGAGCTCCATTTGAAAGGATAGCAATCGACATCGCTGGGCCATTCCCCAAGACTAAAGATGGTAACCGGTATATTCTGGTAGTGATGGATTACTTCAGTAAGTGGCCAGAGGCGTATGCACTTCCCAACCAGGAGGCTACCACCATTGCAGATACTCTAGTCAACAACTTCATTTGTAGATTTGGGGTACCAATGGAGCTTCACTCAGACCAAGGCCGCAACTTTGAGTCCACAGTGTTTCAGGAGGTGTGCCGGTTACTAGGCATAAATAAAACCAGGACTACAGCCCTACATCCTCAGTCGGATGGCATGGTGGAAAGGTTCAACCGAACTCTAGAGGAACACCTTGCCAAGGTCGTGGCCGAACATCAGCAAGATTGGGATCAACATATTCAGTTATTCCTAATGGCTTATAGGGCTGCCATTCATGACTCGACTGGGCAGACTCCTGCAAGTATTGTATTTGGACAGGAGTTGAGGCTACCCTGTGACATCAAGTTCGGTCATCCTCACCAAGAGTCGACCAGCACTACCGACTATGTCAATCGCTTGGAGGAACGAATGACATTTATACATGACGAAGCCCGTAGGAACCTCCGAATAGCGACAAACCGAATGAAGACAAGGTACGACATGAAGGCTAACTCGGCAGGATATCACGAAGGCGATTTAGTGTGGCTGTATAACCCTCAGCGAAGGAAGGGCAGGTGTCCTAAGCTTCAGAAAGGGAAGGCCCGTATGAAGTATTGAAACGGCTAAATGATGTGGTGTACCGTATCCAGAGGGGGAAAAGAGGACGAATGAAAGTGGTGCATCTAGACCGATTGAAGGGATATGCGGGAAGAAATGAATTACCTGTTCGGGACGAACAGGTTTAAGGAGGGGGCAATGTTACGATCGCGCTTGGCTGCAGTGCTGGCGTCGCCGCGCTCGTTCGGCCTGTCTGCGCCCCCTTCCACCTGCATCCTCTCCCTGGTATCTCGTGTCATACTATCTCGCTACATCCTGACCGTCGCAGCGCGCACCTGCCTCAGATCGGGTTACTTAAAAGAGGCCGCACTGCGGAATAAAAGGACTCAGACGCCTTTATCGGCGTTCTTAGAGCAGCCACCGCGTCCTTCGAGGACTCACGATGCGTTTCTGGGCATTTCGACGGCGAAGGTCGCGCGATATCTCGGAGACATGCCCGATTGTTCTGGATGGGTACCCAAGGGCTATTTCAGGAGGTTGGGCCGACCTTCGAGTCAGTCAGAGTCTGAGTGGGGAATTCTCCCGCGGCGGAGTTTCCGGGCGATAGAGTGGCGAAGTCTTTGGACGAAGGTTCCAGGGCAGGGAGTGAGAGAGTTCAGTGGAGTCGGGAGTTTTCCCGCGGTGGAGTTTCCGGGCGATAGAGTCGCGGGCGCGGCGGAATCCCGAACGAAGTTGTGAGCGAGGAGTCGGGTGGATCCTCGGCGAAGGCAAGTGTCGTCGGCGGCGGCGGAGTGCGGCGACGGAGTCCCGCGGCGGAGACCCACGAGGGGTGCTGCGGCGAGAGTTGCGTCAGAGGTGCGGCCCAGCGAGGTGTGTGGAACGAGTGACTGGGGAATTGACATTTCTTTAAGTGTAATTAATTATTTGTAAGTGTCAAGTAGTGGTAATAAATAAAACTGTGTGTGTGAAATAAAATCTATTAATTGGGCTATCCTTACGAACCCGCAGGTAAATCGTAACACTATCTTGATAACATGCAAGAGCCTCGAAATATGATTTAAATGTATATGTTGTTGTATGTGGAGGTAAGCAGATATTACCATGAATGACAAATTAAATAAAAGTAATACAGAAAACACTAAAAACTCAACATGGAGATTGAGACTGAGTCTTAAGGCTTGGTGAATATCTTCGTTAAAAGTGTCTATCCTGAAATTTTTGCTTCCCATTAACACACAAATATTACAATCAGTAAAATTTTTGAATTTTGGAGATAAAATAAGAAATACAAGAAAAATTTAATACTGTATAGTCCAAAGTGACATATTTAATAATTTTGAAGTTTTTTTTTATGTAATGAGAAGGATTGGTTTTTATTTGGATTAGTGAATTTATTTTCTTGGTTTTTGACAATGTAACACTGTTACTATTAATAGCCAACTGACATAATCAGATATCAGTATGCAATGGGATAAGAATGTTTTACACCTTCACTGCCTTACTTTTAAATTCTGGAAAATACTAAAAGAGACTATATAAAGTACATTGTGACAGATGCAGCACCAAACACCACTGGTTGGCATTGGACAGTTTTGATTGTAGTGTTATAAACCATATGCAAAACTATTTTGTAACCTTCTAAAAAAAAATTGTTTTTTTCTCAGTTTCAATTTTTTCTGTGCTGCCCCATGCTGTTCAGACTGAATGAAACATTAACACCTCTGGGTGTTTAGAATCCTTGCACTGACAACAAAAGTACCATCTCATGAGATGAGTAACAGCCTTACAGTTTTGTGTACTGGGAAATACAGTAGTTGACTGGGTCTTAAGGCTTGGTGAATATCTTAGCTAAAAGTGTATATCCTAAAATTGTGACTTGAGAATTGGAGACTATATAAGAAGTAACTTACCGAAGGTGAGGGTTGCAGCACAATGTGCCTGACACGTGCAGCCAGGTGACGTGCGTGCTGCTCCGCTGCTGGGACGGCACACGGGAGTGGAGCGCGCAGCTGCCAGCCGGCGAGGACGTCCTGTGCGTGGCGTCTGGCAGTGACTGGGTGGCCGCAGCCACGGACTCCAGGCTGCTGCGGTTGTGGACGCTGAGTGGTGTGCAGCGGGAGGTGTTGGCTCTGCCCGGCCCGGTGCTGTGCTTGGCGTCGCACGCCCGCATGCTGCTGGTGGCGTGCCATTTGGGTCCAGGTCAGTCCCTCGCTTGCACACCTAGGACATTTACGCTGGCAGCTGTCGCAACGCTGCAGTATTTGTTTCTGTCGTAATATTTAGACAGTAATGTCCAAAATAAACTAAAACGAATGAGACTTGACACTTGTTTATATCCACCAGTTGCACTGCAGTGAAATGAGGAAGTACCGTCCGCAATTCCAGCAATCACGATACGGTGATGGTGACAGCACAAATATTAAAAATTGATCGACCAGCTAGATGTAAAATATGGCTGTGTTTTAGTCATAAGTACTACCTATTATGTCTAACCTTAAGGCCGAGCTACAAGCACCAATGTCACGACAGTGCAAGGCCGGCCCGTGAATCCACCCATGAGGTTGACAATGCACCATAGCATGACCGCAGGATAGTTGCGGACTATATTTCCTCATTTCACGTCCGTGCAACTGGTGGGATAGGGTAGTTGCCAGACGATGGATGAAACACTGTCCATTGTGAACAGAAAAGCTATATGAGATCATGGTTCGTAACATTAGGTGTCTTCATTAATTGTTTGTCTAGTCAGGATGAAAAAAAAATAATTTTTTTTCCTGACATTGTTTTAAAATATTTTAAATGTAGCAAACCTAACCCAATAGAATATTCTCACCATTGTAATGTAGCTATCCTAATCTAACCACTCATTAAAATTTTGAACTACTGGTAAATTATTTGATGAATCACATCACTTTCTTAGAAAAGAATTTGAAAACATCTCAGGAAGCTAGTAAAAATTGGAAATTTTTGTAGAAAAAAAATAGCTCTCATTCAGAATTACCATCTCGGAAACTGTTGGGTTAAAATAATTAAAAATGAGAAAAACATTATTAAAGTAAATATTAATATGAACTGAACATGATCGCAAGCAAAAATGTGTCGCAACTCCGGGTGTCTTGTGTAACGGTAGTCTGTCCCATGACCTATTTTTCGACACAGCGGGTAACACATAGTGTCACCAACGGCAAAAAATCCATACAACATGCTGATGAAGACGGTTTCATTGTTGTGAAACGCACTCGTAAATCTAAAAACAATTTG
Organism: Bacillus rossius redtenbacheri; assembly: GCF_032445375.1. Classification (NCBI taxonomy): domain Eukaryota; kingdom Metazoa; phylum Arthropoda; class Insecta; order Phasmatodea; family Bacillidae; genus Bacillus; species Bacillus rossius. The sequence goes on along the minus strand of NC_086337.1, from coordinate 7,622,770 downwards.
AACGTTGAAGCAAAGTATAAATAGGATCGTAAAAATACGCCAATGCAAGTGGGCATAAGGAACATCTCTACTCTGAAAACAGTTAATAAGCCTGAACCCAAAAAAATAAAGGCACTATTTGTTACTCTTTTCGATCGGTCAGTCCAGGATCATGTAATTGTAGACTATATTTCCATTGAGCTAAACTTATCCCATGTTAAAGTAGCCAAACTACGAACAAAATTCAATTTGTAAGTGTCCTTTCACATTTCCATTCGTGAAGAGGATTTTAATTGAATTAACAATATAGTCTTTTGGCCTAGCAGGTGCCTTATTAGCCTGTTTTACGGGAGATTACGTCCGTAACAAGTTGCTAGAAATGAGTAAACCCCTGGAATTCTCTGTGATACGGGTGATTGGTGGTGGTGTCTTAACTGCAGTCAATAAATAAAAAAATTTTTCTGTTTAGCCTATACACACTCTTGATTACTCTGGCATTGAAGCAGGTTGGTTAAACAGGTTTGGGACTGGCTCTATCAAGATGATATAGTAATTGTCAGCTGTTTTAATGTTCCTGGTGTTGACTGGACCGTCAATCAAGCCATCAGTTTACCAACGCACATCGAAAACAAGCACAGCATTTAATCAGTTTTATTTTCTGTCTTGGTTTATTGCAGTACAACAAAACTCCATTGTCTAGTAATCTTTTAGATCTTTGTTTTACCATTATCTCTTAATGTATTTTAACCAAGTCAGATGCCGCACTTGTTAAAGAAGTTACCATCCTGGCTTGAATGTCATGTTAACATTTAATAATATATTTATTTGCTTCTTCCATTGTTTTAAAGTCCTATAAAAATGATGATTATCTTAGCCTGTACAGTGGTAAAAGAAATCATGATTGGTCCAATTTTTATAACTCACATGATGGCAATTACCTTGTAGATGAATAAATACTTGTTTTTGTATTAATATTAATGCTTTTATACAAGATATCATAAAAAAAAAGTTCTAATTGACATCGTCCCGGGCTGCGCCCCTCTGAGCCCGATGTGCCACCACCTCTCCCCTTACACGCTGCGAGCTCCCTCCTTCCACCACCACCACCCTCTACGACCGCCCGCCGAAGTGTGTGCGTGCGTGCGTGCGTGCGTGCGTGCGTGCGTGCGTGCGTCAGCCCGCGCCCGCCAATGTGACGTCAGTGCTCCGCTCCCGAGAGTTGCCGAGCGAGGACGAATGACCAGTGAGTCGCGAGCGCTGCGAGAGGAAGGAGCTTCATGCACCTGTCATCGTTCTCGGAGGTTTTGAGTGCTACAGGGGAAAACGGGCCTCGCCACACACGGGCTACGTCACGGCCCTGGGAACAGAGTAGCTGGCTCCACATGCCCATTATACATTTGGTGGGGCCCAATTTCGACGAACAGTTCAATCCCCATTGCGGTAGCAAATGGTGCCCTTCAGTGTGTGGCGAGGCAAGTGAAAGATCGGTAAACGTGTACATGTGCTATTGTTGCGGAGCCGAAAGCACCGAGCGCGGTAAGAAGACTGATAACGTGGCCACTTCGAGTGCGCGGTATTGTTGAGCCGAGTCTTTGTGAACAGTGTGCAAGGGAATGGCGGACAACAATGAAATAAGTGCCGGGGCGGGCAGAGTGAAAACTGAGTTCATGTTAGACATTAATAGTATGTACTGTGAAACGTGTGTGCAACCCAAGTGTGTAGGCGGGATCACGGGTGCCTCGTGGACGGACACGTGCGTGTGTTTGCAAAGCACTGAAACACACAACAATGGCGTTGTTTGCCAAGGAAATGCGGTAGGACTAGAACAGTTCAAATGCACAGTAACCAGCTGTATGGGACTGACATGCGAGGGGGTATGGTGCCGGAACTGCCGGGCCTTCAAGGTCGTGCAATGTATTTCCAGAGAAGACAGAATTCTTTTCGGGATAATTGGTACCACTGTGCAGCATTAATGACGTAGCACAAGGGAAGCAAAGACAGACATCCCCGGTTTTGGCACGTGCCAACGCGAAACCTGTGGGACATGTCGACCTGCCTGAATTTGCGGGACGAACGTGTGACGACCCGGGAAAGGTTTTGCCCATGTGTCGCGAGAGACTGGAGCGGTACGGCGTGCCAGACATGGAGTGGGCTGGGCGTGTTGGAGGCGTGCTACGCGAGGACGCGAAGGCATGGTGGAGCATTCTTAGCGAGTTCGACATACCCTGGGCAGAGTTTATCCGGCGATTCAAGGCACGTTTCGCCGACGTAAAATCGGAAATGAAAGTCAGAGCTGAGCTGTACTGTCAGGAGCAGACATCGGCGGAGTCAGCAGACGCCTTAATTGTTAAAAAATTCCGATTGCATAAGCGGCTGTTTCCGACAAGCGAGCCAGAGGAGATGCTGGTACACGTTATAGAGCAGATGCACCCAGAGATTAGTCCATATTTACGCCACGCCACCCACCGGACAGCCGAGGAGTTAACTCAGCATGCACGCACCGTGGAATACGACCTGAAGGCGGCACGGACTTTGAAACAGCCGGCTCGAATGGAGGCGGTGATGGCAGCTGACGCAAGAGCCGTAGTACCATACAGCACACCACCAAACCACCGTGAGCAGGAACGCTCACCACCGGCGTGGCGCAGGCGTGAGATCGGCGTGGGCCCGCCACCGCATTGCCACACGTGTCTCAACGGCACGTATCACTGGCACGAGCACTGCCCAGTGAGAAACCGATACCGGCCGGCGCCCGAGCGAGACAACAGCGTTGGGTCGAGGCTTGCCGCTGGCCAACTGCCGCACAGGCACTATTGCGCGAGCCTTGGAAACTGAATTCTTCCTGTGTTGGGGCTACCTGCGCGTCCTTTTAAACGACAACGCATCACAGTTCTCGGGATGGAAGTGGAAGGAATTATGTGGAATATGGCGGGTTACACCGCATACCGTGCTGGTATACCACCCCCGAGCCAACCCCACTGAAAGATATAATCAAGGTATTAAGACTCAGCTGAGGTTCAGACTGGCGGAAGATTACACACAATGGGATACTCACATTCCAGACATCACCTACTGCCTACGACACTGCATCAACACAGTCACCGGCGAATCCCCAGCTACCCTCGTTCAGGGGCGAAATCTCCCCCTACCCGGCCAATACCGAGTGTAGGACGGGCAAAGAGAAGACTCGGAGAACACCCCGATAGCGCGCACGCGTGCATCGCGAGGCTACATGATGAAGCCCGGCGCAGACAAGCAAATTATCAGGCACAACACACGCCTGTCACGACACGACACGTCAGCATTGACGCCCGGCCTGATGGTCTACGCACGCCTGCACACGCTCTCGGATGGAAGCAGGAACTTTTGCGCGGGACTCGCGCCCAGGTGGACGGGACCTGTTCCTATGGTATGTGTGCTAGGACCCACTGTGGTCATAATCAAGTTACCGAGCAGGCGTACTGCAAAATATCACCGGGACGATGTGCGAGTCGCACACAAGTATGAAGCGGAACGAGACAGCGTGGCGGGAAGTGAACCAGCGACCCTGACAAACACAGCGGATCAGCGACATGCAGGCCCAGAAGCGTGCACCTCCACAGGCAGTCAGGAACCAGATTTCAGGGGATTCCCGGAGTCACCGATCAGCGCTCCGCGTGTAACCGAGTCCGCTAGGCGGTTATTGGCGGAGTCGGAGGCAGAAGACATGCCCTTCCACGGGTTCCCTGAGGACACATCATCACCTTTAGTCTGGACACCGGACGATGAGGACAAATGGTACAGAATGCCCGAACACGATGAGATGCTAATGCCTTTCCACTACTCCAGTGGTTCTTAACCTTTTAGTTATGAGGGACCATTTTACCAAATGTATGTCTTGCCGGGGACCACCCAGTTGGTTTACCTAAAAACCTAAATTAAGGGTTGTTTGATAAAGAAAACAAGCACAATTTTATAATTAGCACTCATTTCTTAATTATTTGGCAAAAATCTAAAAGTTACAGATTTTAATATAATGTGATTTTTGTGGCTGCATACTCTTTACTAACTTCTGAATTCTTGGTTCAGTGCTACTCAAAGCTAAACGCATGTCGGCAGTGGCATCCAACCGATTTCGATGCTTGTTTTTAATAATCAGAAGCGTCGAAAATCCCTGCTCGCATAGATACGTCGATGAAAATAAAGTTAGGTAACGTATAGCAATGTCTCGAAGCTTTGGAAAAGAAATTGCTTTTTGGCTCCAATAATCTTCAAGATTTATTCCTGATTCGAATGTATCTTTTAAGTTCGTGTCGTGTTGCATTTCATACACTTCTTCTTGAATTTCATCAGAGACTTCGGAAACGTTGACAATGAAAGGATTCCGGATCAGTTTCTGAATACTTTTGTCCTCACAGTCAGGAAAATAGCGATTGAATTCACTTTTTAAATTAGTCAAATGGATCATTATGTTCTTCTGAATTTCTTCTTTAATATCTGCACCTAGTCCGTCAATAATTTGGTTGAGCGTATCAAATGCAGAAAAGTTGTTTCTTTCAACCTTATTGATCCATAGCTCGATTTTAGCAAAAAATGCCCTGATTTTATCTTCGTATGCAAATATGTTGCTCATGCCTTGCAACTTCAAATTTCCTGACCCTTGCAGTTGAAGGTTCAATTTATTTATTTGCGCAAAAAAGTCGACCAAATAAGCAAAATGTACCTTATATTCGGGCTCGCAGAACTGATCTAGCAACTCTTTGTTTTCCTTGTTAGTTAAGAATATTTGTACTTCCTCTCTTAGTTCGTACAGCCTCCACAGCATGTTTCCTTTGGAAAGCCAACGAACTTCTGTGTGGAAAAGCAGAGTTTCGTGTTCAGAGTTCATGTCAGAACACAACTGTTTGAATAGACGAGTATTGAGTGCGCTCTTTTTAATGAAGTTAACTACTTTTATAGCAGTTTTCAGAGCCATAGTGAAACATTCCGGGAGCATTTTGGCAGCCAATGCTTGACGGTGAATAACGCAGTGCGTCGTAATTGAGGAGGGATTTTTGGTTTTTATCAATGCTGCAAGACCAGAGCGAGAACCAAGCATAGCAGGAGCACCGTCAGTACAAAACCCGGCAAGCCTTTCCCACATAAGTCCATGTTCCTCCATATATTGACTTATAGCATTCATAACATCTGCACCTTGCGACGTCGTTTTAAGTTCATGAGAAAATAATAACTCTTCTTTAAACATTTTATTGTCCTCCAAAAATCGAATAAATACAAGTAATTGACAGCATTGCGAAACATCGGTAGACTCATCACATTGTAATGCAAAATAAGGGCTGTTTTTAATCTTGTCAATAACTTGGTCTTCAATATCAGTTGACATTTTTTGAATGCGTGACTTCACTGTGTCATTAGAAAGCGGTATTTCACGAATTTTCTTTTGAGCTTCCGCGCCTAAAAGCTCCTCTGCAACTTTGAGCATACAGGGCTTTATTAAAGATTCGCCGATTGTGTGTGCTTTTTTCGATTTCGCAATCAATTTTGAAACTTCAAATGATGCAGATAATGTTTTTTCAGATGTTGAATAACGCATTCCACTGGGTCCAAGTTTCATTTTTTTAAGATTTGTTAGTTTGCCTTCAAAGAATTTTCGCGAATGGTTACAGAACTTCGGATGCACAGTCTTTAAATGACGTTCCAACTTTGCCGGTTTTAAAGCGTCGTTAGAAAGAACAGTTGCACATAAAACCCATTGCGGTCTAGTTTCTCCATTAATTTCTATTGAAGTAAATCCCAGCTTAATATAGTCGTCGTCATATTTTCTATTTGGCGGCATTTTCCTGAAAACAAAGTTTTAGTGATAATACAGACAGGTATAATCTTATGTTTACCTTATGTATTACATGTATACCTTATCTTATGGATAATAAAAATGTGTTGTTTTGACAAGCTTTTATTTGTGAGGTCTATGGCCAGCTGTGGGAATGACGGTAAAAGTATCTACTACTCAAGATGTATCAAATGAGCCCAAATACGTCGGTATTATTAAGTAGGTACCTATACTTACATATACATCATAATCAGCTCAATTATACCAAACAATTGCATTGTCACCGAAATGACATTATTATGTATTCCCGACTTTGCCTCTCAATTGGTTGAGAATAACTGCTATGAAATATAAAGTTGTAATGGTACGATTCCACCAAAATACTGTGCAGCACAGTGCAGCACACCGGTGGAATCGTACCTTAAGGTTTAACCCGAAAAAACAAACAATGCAAGTCAAATAAGGCTCGTTTTTAATTGCTCACTAAAACGGTTAACCTAACCTACAAAAGTACTGAAATGTGCATTATTTTCCGTTTTATAAAAATGATTAAAAACAACAGTAGGTACCTAATAAGAAACCTAGCAGATTTACAATGTGACGAAAATAAAGTAAAATTAGTAATCCGCAATTAGTTAGTTGTGTGGCATACCTAAACCAAACAAAAAAATAATATTTATTTTACTTACCTACGTAGTATTTATATCTGGAGTAGTTATTTACTATAACTACCTTCGTGCACTAAGGAAATTTGCTTTTTGCTGACGAACTTTAAAAATTAAACCAAGTACTGTAGTAGGTAGGTACTCGTCACTCTCTCAAGGCCACGTTACAAATCCCTACCGCTCATTACATCCTCGACGCTACAAGTGACGATCGGCAACCCGCGCCGATAAAACAAAGAACGAATGGAACGAAACCGCCACCCCCCGCCCACTTGCACCGCATTTCGCCTTCGGACTCGTGCCACGCGCGGCTCGCGTTGTTTCGACTCTACTCATTACGTCACATATTATTAGGATGGCTTCGCGGACCACTTGGAATGCCTCCAGGGACCACCAGTGGTCCGCGGACCACCGGTTAAGAACCACTGCACTACTCCATAGAGGACTCAGACTTCAGAGGAGTCCGCTGAACCCGAAACGAACACGCCAGGAGAAGGGGTGCCAGAGCAGACTTCCGGGTACAACTTACGCCTCTGTCGGGCCCCACAGGACCCGAGCTGTTGTACGGTACGAGAGACACGAGCCACAAGCAGTGCCGGAAAGCAGAAGTAAACAATGTCACACCCACCCAGCTGCAAGCGCGAGCTGTTGTCACATCGACCTACTTTGGGGGGGGTGGGGGGGCAATTGAAATTGTCCCGGGCTGCGCCCTTCTGAGCCCGATGTGCTACCACCTCTCCTCTTACACGCTGCGAGCTCCCTCCTTCCACCACCACCCTCTACGACCGCCCGCCGAAGTGTGTGCGTGTTTGCGTGCGTGCGTGTTTCGGCCCGCGCCCGCCAATGTGACGTCAGTGCTCCGCTCCCGAGAGTTGCCGAGCGAGGACGAACGACCAGTGAGTCGCGAGCGCTGCGAGAGGAAGGAGCTTCATGCACCTGTCGTCGTTCTCGGAGGTTTTGAGTGCTACAGGGGGGAAACGGGCCTCGCCACACACGGGCTACGTCACGGCCCTGGGAACAGAGTAGACGGGTCCACATGCCCATTATACATGTGGTGGCGCCCTAAACTTCGACAAACAGTTCAACCCCGGAGATTTGCCTAGGTCATCCCCATTCATAAAAGTAAATCTATAACAAAAGTATCTAACTATTGACCAATATCTCTTCTAAACTGTTTTTCTAAAATTTTTGAAATAATTATTTTTTAAATTATAAATTTTCCACTAAAATAATAGATTATGTAATAGTCAACACGGTTGTAGATCTGGGATGTCCACAACCACCAACTTAATTACTTTCTTTAATCCCATTTATAACAAAGTCTCGAATAGAGGCCAGGTTGATGCCTGTTTCTTTGATTTAGCCAAAGCCTTTGACTTTGTCAGTCACCCAATTTTATTAGATAAATTATCCATTTTTAATTTTTCGAATAAATTTTTTGATTGGTTTTCTAGTTACCTTAATAAGAGAAGTGTTGATGTCTCTATTAACAACCAACTGAACACATTTTGAAGATAATTCTCCATTAACAACAGTAAATTAACACATTTTGAAGTTACTTACGGGTTTCCTCATTGTCACCCCTACTCCTGAACTTATTCATTGATGATATCACTCATGCTATAATTGTGAAATTACTTTGTGAAAAAGTCACTAATTTAAAGAATGAAAAACAAGTTCTAAAAACTTTGCTCATGTACTCTAGAGCAGAAGCCTATGAAATCAAACAAGAATTATCCCAGATCAAGCAAAACCTGAAAACCAAGAGAAACTACGAAAAATCTTTTAGTCAAGCAGTGAAAAATCCTCCAACAGTAAGTTATCAAGTCACGCTGAAGCGCTGGGCGCGTCTGGCCACAGCAACACGACTCATGACCTACTTTCGACAGCATGAATCGCATGTCCTCATGAATCCAAACAACACCAACTACCAACCTGATGACCAAGAAGGCTTTACCATTGTGCAATGTGTGCACAAGTCCTGGTACTGTGCCAACGGCAACGCTGATACCAAACATGACAAAGTTCGGAAAAAAAAACCAATGAAAGTTGGTATTCGTAACACATCCTCTCTTAAAACCATATCTAAACCTACGTATCAAAAGTCAAAAGTTTTTTTTTTCCACATGCTTTAAACCCTCTATGCTGGAACAGGAAATCGTCGATTATCTTTCCAATGAACTAAACCTATCACAAGTCATAGTGACAAAAATGAGAACAAAAAGTAATACCTGTGCATCCTTCCATGTTTCGGTCCCTGAAGATGACTTCAGCCATATTAAAAACATAGTTATCTGGCCTAGCGGCTGTCTTATTAGCTCTTTCTATGGGGAGCTTCATCCTGAGCAAATTGCCAACAATGAATCCACACTTGCAGTTACAGCAATTGTCAGTAACATTTCATCTTGTACCCCCATGGCCAGCGGGTCTGTATCTTCTGACCAGAGGCCAGGAAGAGCATTACTATAATCCAGTGCAGTCTAGCGTTAAAGATTTGATAATCACATGTCAAAATGTCAGAGGATTTCAAACTAAATCAAATGAATTTTATTAAAAATTTTATTATTTCGCAATACAATTGGATCTGTCGTACCGAAACCTGGTTAAATGAACACAGTGTAAACTCTCATTATTTCACCAATCAGTATATGTTATTTAGAAATGACGGGAATCCACAACCAACTAACAAGATTAGAGGTGGTGGTGCATTAATAGCTGTTAACAAAAATAATTTAATATCAGCTAAACCTATTCATATATTTGACTCCTATAAAGTTAAAGTCTTGTGGATAAGAATTAAAACCTCATCTTCCAAATTTTTAATTCTGGGAAATATTTACTTTCCACGCAATACTATTGGCAAAGCTTACTGCGAATACTTTGAGACCTTACAAGATAAACTTTAACCTGTTCTGATGACTGACTTATTGATACTTGGAGAAACTAACTTTCTTGGTGTTGACTGGGTGAAAAAATCAGCTGACAACATCTTTCATCCTCACGTTAAAAACAAGGCTCAGAAATTATTTAATTTTACAACTAGCCTAAGGCTAATTAAATACAAAGCAATAATAACCTACCATTCAAAAATATGCTCTAATATTTTGTAGCGGTCAGGTCCGCTACCATCAATCTTCGCGCGTCAGCGCGGGCGTCGGCGCACCTTCCCCCTCCTCCTTCCCCCTCCTAGTGTGTGTTTGATTTTCTCGTCTGGTCTAGTCCAGTAGCTTGAGTAGCTACATTGTCTGTTTCGGCATGTAGTCTGTTAATCTTTAAATTGTAACGACGTGCGAGAGCGACCTCGGGGGGAAAGAATGTGTTATTCTTGTTTGCGAGTGAGGCGGTGGCCCTTGCCCTAATGTAATGTAAAATAATAGGCTGTCTTCTTTAAATTCCCTTTCGGCCGCCGCCTAGAAAATTATGTTTGGATTAACTGAATTTACTTAATGAACTTAACTTGTTGTAATTGTTCTCCCCTGAGGCGTCAACGTACGTAAAACGTACCTAAAGTACGTAAAGTAATTTAAATAATTTTGTAACAGCATGTAACTTCTTTGCGCGCATTATCTTGTTGTTTGTGTATTTTTGCCTTTGAAGTCTCATTTGATGTAACTTTTCTGTATTTGAGGCGTTTGGACATTACGTCCCTTTTAATGGTCCGATTAGGGACCACGTACTGTTCAGCAGGTGTCACTTGCGTTTTTCTTGGCCTTGAGAAATGGCTCGTCCACCTAAATATTCGTCGTGTATTTTCCTTGCCATTATTAATGTCACTATTAAAATGTCTAACTATTAATGTCATTAATGAAGTGAAACTTGTAAACTTAATTGCAAACATAGTCTGTCTTGCTGTCTTACTTTTCAGTATTATTTGGCATTATTAAATGCAAGCGTTAATTGTAATGTTTTTCCAGTAATTTAACCTGCTCCCAAACACCTTTCCGCAGTCCCAGCCATATTATGGCCCTCCCTCCTCGCCTTTAAGCCTTTAAGCTTTCAATTTTTCCAGGTTTCTGTAACTTTTGCGAATGATGTGTTGATCAAAGGAGATCTGTACCATCCTGCTTTAAACATTATTTCAATCAATGGTTTCTCGCACAAGAATAATTCATACACTGAGTTTCGTAATTACAAAAAAAGGTAATTTTCTTGATCTCTACAATTCAATTAAAGATCACGATTTGACTGGCTTATATAACTCTTCTGACGTAAATTATCTTGCTGAGCAACTACAAATTATATAAGTGAAAAAATTAAAATCTATATACCAACTTCAAGAAAAAAAAGCCGCTATGGTTTTCAAAGAAGTTAATTTACACTCTAAATTAGAAAAAAAAAGATTTTTAAAAATTATATAGAAGATCCAAAAAAAATGTTTTACTATTTTATATTTCGTCATTATCGAAAACAAGTAAAAACTTAATCATAATGAAATTCAATGGACTCGGGTGATCAATAACAACATAGAGCAGAACCCTTAAATATTTTTGGACATACGTTAAAATCTTAAAATCATGAAAGACGGTTATTATGAAAAACACGCTCTTAAAGTAAATGGTGCTGTATCTAATGAACCATCTGTATTAATGAATGTTTTTGCTCAATTTTTTTTCTAGTGTTTATGTTCCTGCCAGTACTAAACCCCAGGTTCCTGTCTCTGACCTAGATGCCTTGAGACTTTCCCTATAACATTCATATCTGAAAGCCTTGTACTCTGGGGTATAAAACCTTAAAAACTTCCAAATAAATTGGTCCAGATGGTATACTCAATTTTATTCTCAAGGGTTGCTCTCAACTACCAGCACCACTATTACAACATATATTTAACAGTAGTTTGAAATTTCAAGTGTATCCTAGCAACTGGAAAACTGCCAAGGTTATTCCAATTCTTAAACCTGGAAGCAAACTGGCTGTTGCTAATTATTGACCAATATCCTTTTTTAAGGTATTTGAAAAAATTACATTCAAAGTTCTTAATTTTCAAATTAGTAATAAACTATCTGATAATCTGCATGGTTTCTGATCTGGTATGTCTACCTCTAGTAATTTAATTACCCTTTCTCAATCGTATCTAGCAAAGCTTTCGATACTGTAAACCATTCTCTACTTTTTATTAAATTATTGAGCATTTGTCTATGTGATTATTATATTAATTGGTTCTCCAGCTATCTCGAAAATATAACTTTATTTGTATCAATTAATAATCATAATTCCTCGTTATTTAATGCCTGTTCTGGTGTTCCCCAGGGAGGTACACTGTCACCCCTGCTTTTTAATATTTTCATAAAAAAAAATAATAATGGCCTTTAATCACTTAAGAGGCTCACTAATTTGCAGATGATCTAAAAATTTATAGGAAAATCACCACTCTAAATGACTGCTTGATATTAAAAATTATATTAATTCTGTTAATAGTATAAAGATAATCTGGTTTAAACTTAGTAAAATAAATAATCTTTTCCAGGAAATATCTCCATGTCAAATTTGATTACAATTTAGAAAATAATTTAATCTCTAAAAGATACTTTTTAAAAGATCTTGGTATTGTCTTAGATTCTAAATTATTTTTCACATACAGTAGAATCCCGCTGATGCGACCCCCCTCTGATGCGTCCATTCCGTTTATACGACCGTTTTTTGAGAAACCGTGAAAAATTTGAGCAGAGAAAGTCGAAAATTTGAGTAAAATCGGCTGAAAAACAAGTCTGTTACACTTTGTTGGGCGCTATATGTTCACGTTTATCTTGGTGAGTGCTGTACTGTAAGCAGGCAGGCAGACAAAAGACGGCCAAAAATAGATACCACCCCTCTAGACTGTCCACGCCAGCCAATACCGGTAAAATGCGCGCATCACCTGATAGCATCTACGCGCGCGTCTATTGCCGTCCCGGTCCCGTGCCTTTGTCTGGCTGGTTAGTGTGATCTTGCTCACTTGTGGATATGCTACTCTCGCTTGTTTATTCGGATTTCTCTTGGTTTTTATTAGTGATTGTTGACGACTTATTAAGCTTTGTTTCTTGGACGCCGATTTGGTTACACTACTGGTTTGGTTTTGTCAATACTAATTGTTGACACACGCATTTGTTTTTGGATTTTAATTTGGTAACATTGTTGGCTTGATTCTATGAACAATCGTTGACGACACACGCAGTTTTACACGGATTTTGATTTGCTTACAATTTTGGCCTGATTTTGCAAAGCATTGTTGACGATTGTGACTCGTTTTTTAATTTACACGGACTCGTGGATTTAAGCAGACGACGTATTAGGTGCTTCAAGTGTGCGTGAGTGATGAAGATGAAGAGGGCGAGACCTGCCAGCCAATATATTTATGGGAGGGGGAGAGAGAGATAAAAGAAAGCGAGCCCTGCAGCAAGCGGAAGTGGTCAAGGTCGCGCCAGCCTCACACACTCACATACATGCGCACACGCACGCACGTACGCGCACGCACGTACGCACGTACGCACGTACGCGCACGCACGTACGCACGCACACGCACGTACGCAAAACGCACGCACGTACGCACGCACGCACGTACGCAAAACGCACGCACGTACGCACGCACGCACGCACGCACGCACGCACGCACGCACGCACGGCACATGCTCACTGCTCTGAGTCACAAAGTAGTGTTCAAAGCCGACCGAGATTGCCCGAGCATGCCCGAAGTCAAATTTCGCTGCCCGACCATGCCTAACTGACACGCAGGCCTAGTGTCTAAACAACTTACTGCCTTCCCAAGTCGGCAAACACATTTACTTTGCTAAGTTCCATCCTCAGCCAGTGAATAAAATACAAGTGTCTGTGTCGCCAGACAGTGGCGACTGGCGAGTAGATGCGTGCGCAGCCAGCAGCTCCGCTCTCCTTCCCCTCACTTAAGGTACGATTCCTAAGGCGCGACTTTAGCCGCGCGGTTATCGTCGCGCGGCTAGGGTCGCGCGGCTCGTGAGGTTGCCCCATTCCTAAGAAGCGGCTGAAAACTATACTTCATGCGGCGCGACCACAGTGCAGTTCCAGTTGTTTGTAGCAATGGATTAACGTAACGTTGTTAAATGGTTACTGCTGGACGAAGAAGAAGATGAAGAACTGATGACGTTTTTACTGAGTCACAACATCAAAAACATTGATGCACATGTGATGTTTAAAGCAAGACGAGAAGAGGGATTCTACACAATCCTTATTAACAGACACTTAATGAAAGACGACGAGGGAGTTTTTCCGTTTAAATGTAAGGCAGTTCAATTATATTTTGGGACTAGTGGAAGATGACGTCAAATGTAAGTCGTGCAACAAAGTAAGAGAACCAATAACACCTGCAGAGAAACGGGCCATAACATTAAGGTAAACTGTTGAACTTAATTATAAATTAAATATAACAAAAGCACTCATGTCAATATTAATTTTAGTTATAAAATTTAATTTCTAAAATAAATATTAGTATCAGGAATTGTAACTTTCAATTGCCATATTAAGTAGAGCGAATAAAATTGCTTAAAGTACAATTATCTTGCATAAAGTAGTAATGAGAGAAATATAAAGACAAAGCACGTGGTCAATACAACTGTGGAGATGACACGAATTGATAAGTTTTGTATGTTATGACATATTTAACATATACGTTTCGTTTGTTTCACTGATAATAGGATTGTTGTATTGGAAGGAACCTTGTAACAATGACTGCGATTGGTGTGTTTTGCCACTATTTGTAACATCATCATAGTAATCACTCGCCGAATGACTAGGACATGAAGTGTCCGACAAAGTGGATGAAGATCGTACAGGAGCTCCTAAAGGAGACAGGTTTGTGTGCTGTGCCATCTCAAGTGCTCTTATTTCTAATTCTGACACAACACTGCAGATGCGCATCTTAGCTTGTGCACGTAGAGAGGGTGGTAGCTGTTTCACTGTTAGCGACATACTTCTGAAGAACACATCAGTTGCATCATTTTCACGTTCCGTTATTTTACTTCGATTAAGAGCTTTCAGGATCTCCTTTCGTTCATTAGATCAGCCCACACATTTTCCCGTACATTTTGATCCTTATACTGTGGATGCTTTAAATCATGCAAGCATGGATGCTGGCCAACTAACTCAGCAAGCACTACGTCTTCTGTACTTGAAAATTCAATTTGTATGATGAGCAGCTCGGTCCGCGGCGCGCGGCGGAAGCGACTGGACTGGTCCCGCCACCAGTCGGGTCGCGTCGCGCTGCGCAGCCGTGCGCGGCCAAGCTACATCATGCTGCGCATGCGCAGATGCTCGTGACGCTCTGCCGCGCGGCTAGAATCGCGTGAGTCGCGCCTTAGGAATCGTACCTTTACCCGTCCACACCCCTCCCCTCCTATACTTACCCTACTTCTCGCATTCCTGCACGTCAGCCGGACCTTTGAATATATATACTGTATAGAAGTCGCCAGCCCAGGTTAAAATTTCTAATACGGTTTTGAGGTAGTTGGTTAATTCACCGCCGCAATCGCCACCATCTCTAGGGCATCGACTTGTGGTGGTCCCTAGCGGACAAGTGTCGAACTCTTCAAACACCCCTTCCCCCTCCCGTTGAACGAACTTGAGCTGCAGTGAATTATAGATGGGGGGTGCGGGGAATGACAGCGGGCGAAAGGGCTGCGCTCTAACGTGTAAATAACAACTAAGACGATACAGGGCGTTACGGCAGCGCACTGCAGCGGTGAAGTTCCCAAGCTGCTCATCATACGCTTCTGAAAAACGTAGAGTAAATCCTATCCACTCGCGACTTCTATACAGTATATATATTCAAAGGCCGGACGGACCAGAGCGATAAGCGACGCTAGACCACCCGTCACGTACATATTGCTATTGTGTCACGGGACGCAACCTTTCAAACGCCACACTAATACAGCCCGCAAGAGACACAATAAACCTTGAATGAAAAGTTATCATTTCAACACCAAATCATCTGATTTTTCTATACAAAGATGGCGAAAATGGACACGTTGCACTGTGTTGAAATGTTTTTTTCTCGGCAACGGGAGGATCATTAGTGCTTTCTAGGGTATCGTTTTTTTCGGGAGACATCATGCTATTTAATTACTGTAATATGAATTTAAAAAGTTGTCTTTTTTACACCATAGACTATTTGAATATGAAATCTAAGCGAACAAAGGCGATTTTTTTATGTATTTGGATATATTTGGTGGGCGGTCCGGGGGGGTAGGGGGGGAATTGGCCCGAATTCTCTATTGCGACCATTCCGTTTATAAGTCCGTTTTTCCGGAAACATTGAGGGGTCGCATCAGCGGGATTCTACTGTACATGTTGACCATATGTATTCATCTTCACGTGTTTTTTTATTGCTTTAATTAAATATATTACTTTTTTTGTGAATATTTCTGGTTCTATTTTCTCACTTCACTTTGCTCTGATTAAATTAAAGTTAGATTATGGCTTCATAGTCTGGAACAATATTTCTTTGACTGATAGCAATAAACTTGAAATCAATTCAAAATAAAATTATTTGTATAACTACCTCAAAAATTTTTACTTTAACTCCTTTTATTTCCCTTACAAATCTTAAGTTATTACCAAGATACTTTATTTGTAAATAATTGCTACTGTCAAAAAATAAAATGTCAATGCCTTATCGAAAATACGGGATGGAAAATCCCTCAATTCAATAGCCGTCTGAAATCTACCCTATGTACACTACTAAACAACAATGATCTTATTTACAGAATTGTCAATAACTATAACAAATTTGATATGAAATCCTTTTATTGAATGATATTTTCTTAGTTTCATTTGTAATATATATATATATATATATATATATATATATATATATATATATATATATATATATATATATATATATATATATATATATATATATATATATATGTGTGTGTGTGTGTGTGTGTGTGTGTGTGTGTGTGTGTGTGTGTGTGTGTGTGTGTGTGTGTGTGTGTGTGTGTGTGTGTGTGTGTGTATGTATATATATATTTGTAACCAGTCCAACTGTTTACAGTCATATTATTATTATTTTGATTATTATTGTAACATTAATTGTATATTTCATGAGCCGATCTTATGTATTTAATAATTTTATTGTAAAGAGGACAACCAAAGTTAACCTATATAACACATCTAATTGCCAGAGACAACACACTTTTTAACTTCAGGGTCATCTAAGCATTATTCTTTGGAAACTTTATTCATTTGCCTTAGTTCAACACTCTGACACGCTAATATCCAAGTTTTATTTCACTATGCAGTTAATTTGGTTTGCTGATGGTCCTATAGCTCCTTGGTTGCTAGGGACGTAAAATAAATAGTTGCAGTGGGAAGACGTTTCTCGGGCTGGGGCGAACCAAAGCCTTGGTTGCCGCCCGAGGAATTGAAGACTCGCGTCATCCGCGGTCGTGTGTTATACAGAATTCTCAATATTATGATTCGTGAGAATAGTTCTGGACTGAATAAGTCTCAGATAGGGAGTATCGGCAACATCTAGTGCCAACTTCCGCGTCGGTCCCGTTCGTTCCCGTAGTGGTTCCGGACGACTGATGTCAGCGCCAGCTACGATCGGCCACGACGTTTGGTGAGACCGATCCAAATTCAAACATACTTTTTAGGACGAGAGGGAAGCCGATTCTTCAGCCAGACCCCCAACAATATGGGATCTTCTGTAGCTCGCCAATTTCAGCTTCCAGCGTCCAGTGTTCCAGCGTCGCGGTAGATCACCTGGAGGTCCTGGGAAGAGAGCCTCAAGCCTCCGACAGCTTCTAGTTAGACCCGGCATGGTAGTCGACGTGTTCCTGTGACCTCATTTACATTTACTTAATGACACCTAGATTTGACAAAAATGCTAACATACACTATAAATGATTTTGGTTGTTCCTCTAGCTGAATCGAATGGTTGAAAGTAACTTCACGTCAATATCAAAGAACACATTAAAATCGCATGTTTTTCAGTTATTCATATTTTATTTATGGTACATGTCAAATTACGTCTAAAACAGACCAGGTCATAGGTAATGCAAATTGTCACTCGTGACACAACACTACCAAACTTCCTTATAACAATTACTCTCTTGACAGTAATACAATGCAGTGACGTGCTAGCTGAATTAGCAGTCTAGATAGTCACTCCAGCAGCAGCGTTCCTGAGATTTACTGCAGAGAGAATAGGCGAAAAAACCCTGAGAATATTCTTATTGTTTTATAATAATTATTGGCAGTGTAGACTTTCGCAATATCTACACCGCTAAACACAGTAAAACCCAGTATAGAGTTCTCATAGTGGCACCTATTATCATGGGCTTGTACAGACTGGCCACAGAGAGTAACGACAATACACACACTCACACACACACACACACACACACATACACTCACTCACTCACACTCACTCACTCACTCACTCACTCACTCACTCACTCTCTCACTCTCTTTCTCTCTTTCTCTCTATCTCTCTTTCTCTCTTTCTCTCTCTCTCTTTCTCTCTCTCTTTCTCTCTCTCTTCATAATAAATTATACATTTTGTCATAATATTTATACTGTGTTATTTATTATTAACTTTTTTTTTATTGTGTGATAAAAATTCTTTTCTGTTGTTATCTAAGGCAAATCAACTCTATGATTGTTTTATTCTTGTGTTTAGTTTTTTTTAAGTATATGTATAACTGTTTTGTCAGGAAGCGGTCACTACTTCTGTGTGGCTGCTTACCTCCTGTGTGTAGGCTTAGCGGTGATGCCTACCTACGGGGGTTCCCACCCCAGGTGGTTGCTTGACTGCTCTCGGTACCGACGTGGGGTGGGTATCCACGCACATGCAGTGAGCATTCATGTTTCATGCTATGTTATTTTGTTGTTATGTCCATATGTCATGATGGTCATTGTTTGTATTGTGCCCACCACTTAAGCCCATGGGCCATGGCTGTTTGTGGCCATGTTACAAAAATTAAATAAAAATAAATAAATATTACCAAATTCATGTCCTATGGTCGTATTCCTGACCTTATTCCACTGGGAGGAATGCTGTTCCAACTAGCTCTGAGCGAACATGGGGACAGTGACTGATGGATTCGTGTGTTTCAGGGGTGGGCGGGGAACAGAGCATCGGCTACTGTGAGGTGGATACACAGCACGGCAGCATGTCCAAGTGGCAGCCCCTGCCCCTGACACCACGCTCCACGCTGCAGTGGCTGGGCTACAGCGACGAGGGCTCTCCTTGCCTTCACGACTCCAGCGGTAGTGTGCGAATACTGTCCCCACGTGGCTACTGGCTGCCTGTACTACACACCTCTGCCCTGGTGAGCTGTCCTCACTTTTAACATCCACGGAGTTAGTAATACTGTCCCCATGTTACTTTTTGCTTCCTTCTTTATATATCTTGTCATTGAATTCTTGTTGTGTATGTGTGTAAATGTGTATATGTCTCTAACTTGACTTGAAACAAACACACATGTTATAATGATATGTTAGGCGCCAATTATCCCATTAACATATTTAGAAATCTGTTTACCGTAGTTTGAGACTGTTAGCAAATGTACTGTGTAATAAACACTTATTAATATTCTTGTTATACATATGAGTCTGTTGAAACACATACAAAGAATTACTGAAATAATAATAATAATAAAATCAAATCATTATTCTTTCAACCATTGTTATATATTATGAAATAGCTCATTAAACAAAATATTTGCAATTAACTTTATAGTGTACGGCGACCCATTGAAACTGATCCTTGTATGTTCAGTTTAAAGAATACGAAACAGCTTTATGATTCTACTCATGATAATTTGATATAATATACTGGACTGAGTTCATGGGAGGGCAATTGAAGATTCCGCTTTTCTAGGACTACTGGTCTTGTTCCCAGCCGGTTCAGGATGTACTGTGAAAGAAATTCTAAAACTACGACCCAGCAGAACTGTTGATGACGGCGACTCAGCTCAGCCCCTCACAGGATGGGCTGAAAATTCCTTTAAATGGGTGTGTCTCATCAATATTGATAGGAATTGTAGTTGTATAGATGCCTGGAAGTCTTGCAGCACAATTACAGATATTCGCCCGCAATGGTAGCGGAAATAGCTACGAAACACGTCTCCCTATAGTCCGTGTAGTGAAAAACCGGACTTCCTCATCTTATTACTGTTAAGACTACATAAATTCGCAGCATTCACTTATCTTCTAGTTCCCTGCACGGGATCCCTAGATGAGGGACTGCCCCACGAAACTGAGAACGTCTTCTCTATCTGAAGCCCAATGCTCAAGTCATTGTTCGTTCAAAATCACCGGCCAGCGAACATCATAGCTAGGAAGAAAGACTTAGCAACCTCGTTTACTATTTGGCGAGAGAGTTAATACTGGAAAACCATAGCTAACTAGTGTGGCAAAAAGAAATCAATAAGAAACGGAATAACATCTCAAATAGATATTCAGCAAAGAAGAATAAAATAAATCCCAAACATGAATATCAACTGATATGCTATGGAATAAGTCTGGGTCGTCAGACTATGCACAACTCATGCTTCAATACATGAAAGAAAAACATAATTATTATTATTTAAATGACAAAGTAAACATATAACTATGAGAAAAAAATAATTCTGAACATGTAAGCATGTCTCAATGTTTACAATCTCTGTCCTGGTAAGACATCCTCAAATTATTTTACTAGATATGGTCACGTACATATAGTCATTAATACTGAATTAAAATGCTCGGGTTTTTTAATCGTAAATAATTGCATGAGGTTCTCTCACAAGTTATGTTTTAAGAGTCTTTCTTAAAATGTCTTAACAACACTCATCAACATCTGCAGTAGTTTGAATTAGTATTTTTTGTAAGTTTTAACTTGGTATTCTACTATTATCCCTATAAATGACATATACAGAAAACTGATTATTTATAACTTACTGTGACTCTTCTTTACATTATATAATTCAATGTACAATCATCTCTTTTGGGGCAATTTACTTTTTAGGTCTGTAGTAAAACGTGTGATTATGAATTACCCTGTTTTATCGCATAATCGCTGCACCCATATTTTAGGGCGTCAAAATTTGGATAAAAAAAAACTTGTGTAAACGTCGCATGATGTTTTTGGTCCCGCTGTTAGATTCAGAGCATTTTGTGTAGCTATATTTTCGGTATAAAACAGTGTATTTTAAAGTAGAAATATAATATTTATTCCAACATTACCACTTGCTTATTTAATTAACGGAAATACACAATTGTCTGAAGTGTAAATTTTCTTTTAAGACTTTTTAAATTTTATAACCTTTATCTGTTGGTCTGCGTCGCTGCGGTGCATTGCTTATAAAAATGTAGCCAGCGCTAGTTGGCATCATTGATGTTTGGTTATGTTGCTTCCCATATAGAGTGCGCACACATAGTCGAATATCGATATCTCGCCGATTCATGCAATGCGCGCTCTCTGTCAAGTGCAGAGTTAGCTACATTTGATAGCCCGCACTCTTTCGTGGTAAGTGTGTATGATGACGATAGTTAAGTATTAGGTCACGTCACAGATTCAAGTGGCTTGCGTTCGGGTCACAGATTTTGTTTTTCTTTTTAAAGTCGAAGAAAGATTTTTTTGCATGAATTATTAATATAAATTGTTAGGCATGTGCTTTTTTCTCCACTTTTTTTTTAAAAATAAACATACTTTCCATGAACATATTTTGTTTGTATGACTAATTTTCCTAACAAAATTTTTTTTTCCGCATAACGTTGCACCCCTACTTTTCAAACTTGATTTTAGTATAAAATGTGCGACGATTATGCGAGAAAACACCGTAACTAGATCATCTTCTAGTCATTCACACATTTTTTTACATCATAGTTCATCATAGTAGCTCTATACTGGCAATGTTCTATTTTTTATTTTTAATTCCTTCTTGCTGTTTCCTGATAGATCCAAAATTTCATAGTACAGCATAAACTACCTATTAACATTATAAATGACATACTTCAGTTAACCTAACCTTAATCCATAGACTAAGATTACAATATCAAACAATTTCAATAGTCTCTGGCAACACAACAATTTGTTTGTATGTGTGTGAAAATGTAGCATAGTTATAATGTCTAAGAGAAATAAAATATCAATCTTGTCATATAATTAGTGACAGGTGGAACTGTCATCTACAACTAACATATAAATTAAAATCGCAGATAATAATAAAAGTACAGTTTAATGCTTCTGTGACCATGTTTTAGCACAGAATGCCGTCCATGCTAATTTAAAACATATTAATTTTCGTTTCTTTTCTATACCGTGATAGAGTCTGTTATGTTTATTTTTCATTAGTACACCACTAAATACTTCATTTGTCTAAAATTATTGAGTTTGCCCTGATAATAATGTCCATAAATTTGTGTGCGGGCATGGAACATTCTTAAAAGCACATTCAACAGCTCCCGGTGTCGATTGTTGATTGGATGGGTGCTTATGTTCCTCTTCGAGGCCCCAGGCACTGCTTTATCACACCACATGTCTTACCTTACGTGATCCTGACCTGGTCGTAGCCTCCGTAGCTGTGTCCTGTTAGCTCGGCTAACGTCGTGAAGTATAGTGGCGACATGCCGCCCCACCTCCGGACAGCACCGGGCGGTCCGTGGCAGTTTTCTGGAGGTCGTTACTGTGGCCATGACGTAACATATGACGAGGTTATGGAACAACACTTATTTGTAAGCTTTCATCTCAGTCGTAAATTGTTGCTCTCTAATCACTTAATTCACTGTGTCTCTAACACAGTAGATGTGCTAATTTACTTTCTTACCTTTAGGTAAGAAAGTAAGTTAATATCACTGTGAACCTCAGACTTGTTTGCTTAATGTTTGTTATATAAAACCTGGATGCTCTACTAAACTTACTAATAAAATTACTTATGGATTAACGTATTAATGTTCACCTTTCACATTCACTAGTGAAATCTGTTTAACTTCTAAACATAACATAACAATTCAAACCACTTGGATAAATTTGTTTAACATAGTGTGTTAGTATTTGCTACTTTGTCATAATTACTTTATCATATCTCACATTAACATTTCAAACACTGCTTTATTTACAACAATAACATTAATAATTTAGTACATAATAACATTCTAATTGTACCTAATTATTTAGAAGCATTCAATAAATCGTTTACATGAAGATTTTTCACATATATAGTTTTCATTATCAATGTATTCATATAAACATTAATTGACCAATAAATTAAAATAGTTTAAGGGGCCTCCCTAGTAAAAATGTTTAGCGCGGTGGGCCACTGGCCACGTGCTACGGCCAGTGGTTGGGCGGGGCGATATACCTGAGCCTGTCGCCTGCGCCGCGGTGGAGGGGGGAGAGGGCATTTCAGCGAGGGGGGCGGAATAATGGGAGGGTTGTCATTGTGTGGAGTCCATTTACTACTTATACCTGCGTTATCTGCGAACAAGATCGTGGCAAGAAAGGTGACTGTTTTTCCCTTTCGCTACATTCAACCAAAATATAATGTTCTCATATTGCCTTGCTTGCTTCCTGACAGTGTTTATTAACTTGAAACATTAAATTAGTGTTGCGATCCAGTCCATATCCATTAAATACAAACAATCGTCAATTCTGTTTAAAACATTTATTTTTATTTTTTAATTATGTTCTACATAATTAATAGATTTACATACATTACAAAAAATTGTCACCAAAAATTGATGCGTTAGCTTGTGTTTTCAGAAAAAAAATTGTAAAAATTATTATAATTAAAAATAAATTTACAACATTATACTTTAGAACTGACATTTGTGTGATGAATGGTTTTTCATGAACATTATGCTTTCATTCATAAAAGTCTTCCGCACCGCGACGAGAAATCACGTCCTACTAATAGATTGAGTAATAAAACTGGGAATAAAATGATGAAAATAATATTAAATATTTTTACTCTTAGACACAAATCAACTTTTGAAATCGCAATAACGACAAACAAATTTTTAACTTACTTCCTGAAGAAAAAGTGCATGTCAAACTCACTTTAAAATTCTGTAGAGAAAAAAATGTCAGGAACAAACAAGTGATCCCACCAACGACACATCGTCAACTTTGTATTCTAGGGTTCACGTCGTATTTAGGTACACTAAATATTACAGCATATTATTATTTTCTGGCACTTATTACATGTTTAGCATTTTTTTTAAAATATTTTTTAATGACTTTAACGTTGCATAATATGATGAATAAATATACACGAATGAACTGGAATCCCGTTCCGAGTTACATACAGACTGTTTACGAGCAGTGTAAATTTCTTAGCTGTTGCAACAGCGGCCTACAGGTGGATTCAGACTGCAGGCCTAGTCAGTCATGCTGAATCCACCTGAGTTCAGATTTTATCGAAGACAAGTGCGGGTGGTATGTAAGAACTCAGTGTGCACTGACTGTTGTGCTCAAGGTGTCAGTGAAATGTATAGCTGGAATCACGGGCGAAAATCTGTAGGATTCCCATGAGGCCCGCGGGATAACGTGAAGATTTTGCAAATGCAAGCGGGCCCCCTCCGATGGGCTTTTTTTATTTCAGGGAGGTTCGGGCCACCCTGAGATTTTCCCCTCCTCCCGGAATGTACACATGCAGCTGGAATTAATTTTTAGCCAAGTACGTAATTTGGTGCTGTATTTAGGCTGTCAAAGAATATACGAAATATGGCTGCTTTGATAATTGACGATAATTCCTTTTTATTGTGAAATAGTACCCATCTACAACGAAATCCCTAGATATATCACCACTACTGTTGGGGATTTTCTATACAAACTATCAAAATAATTTTGGTTTCGTCACTGTCACTAGCTGTTATTGTATCATACAAAAACATGTTTGTTTTGTGTATTAATTTACGGTATTCATCTCTGTCAAAAAAAATCCTTTTCGATAATAAAGTGTAAGCAAGGTAGAATATAAGGCTAATTTTAAAATAAAAATTGAATAAAGTATTTTTTGCTTGCAGTAGTTCAAATTTTTGAATTAATTTAGTTGTTTGTTAAAAAAAACCTTCTAAAATCAAAGAAACTACCTACTTCCTAAATAGATAAATAGCGCTTTAAGTGTTCACACGCTTTTATAAATATTTAAACGCCAACATTTTAAATGTAGGTTTCACATTATGATAAAATCTTATCTATTTTCATGGTTACGCCTAATGGAAATAATACACAACAATTCGTCATATATGTTTTTTATGCTTTTAATAACTACTCTACACATGAGCAAATTTCAATATACATAAAACTAAGGAACTCTGCATTACATTTTAAATCTGTGTATGACACTAACAGAAATTGAAGCATAAAATAACATTTTTATTTTTTAATTAATAAGTATTTCATCAACGTGAGCTATGCTTTCATCTCAATGAAGCCACGCTACATAGAGGAAGTGCACATGTATTCAGTCATAACAACAGACCCTGCGGATCACCGAGTAAACTAATGAATGGAATTCATAGCATTACCAGGGTTTTAAGACATATTTTCGCTTCTACTCAATCGCAACATCTCACTTAGCATGTATAATGATATGGTTTCAGTAAACATAACATAAGACATATTCGCCCCATGTACAGTAGAGGAAACTAAAATGTTTGGAACACTGTCAACTAATTGTATTGTCATTTCTGTAGTCGCTCAAAGCGGCAAACTATGTATTATTGTTCAATTAAACGAAATATTAAAACAAACAAACAATAACATTACGTTCAGACAATTCGTTACGTGAAGTGAATGTAATAAAATACACAAGACAGTTTCTTAAAAATACACACACCATTACCAAAACACAATCCCATAAAAATCATATAATATTCCATGTCGATTTAAATTATTATCTATTATTCACCATGATAATTTCTTGCGGGTAGCCAGCAGCAAAGGGACACAATTTTTATTCATTTAATTAACTTTGACCAAACTTGTAAAACCTGGAATGAGCAAAGTAAGCTAATTCACAATTTTATTTTGCGTCACAATATTAAACATCAACTAGTAATGAATTAAGAGTTTGCTTCGCTTGGTAGAACATCGAATATAGTCATCTCCAGGTATTAAACTGAATTTTGAAAGAGGGACTCAAGTTTCTGAACAAGTTGTTGACTTTCCTGATGATCCATCGACAGTTCGTAAACGGTCTCATCGTCGGGATGTCGAGCTTGGGACCTTTTTCTCACCATAGACCCATGGTCTGTTCTACCATTCGCACAGCTATCCCAACCTATACAAATAGCCGAGTGCTACTTCTCCCGTTGCTTCTATCATGGAGCTCGCCCGCAGTCGTACTTCCCTATCCAGCCTGCGTAATACACGCGTCCTACCTGCTAGCCGCCAAGAACGCGTCCATTTGTGAAAAAGCCTCACCCGCTAACAAATACTAACTCATTAATTATAATATGCAAAACATAAAAACATTACATATGCGATAAAACAAAATTTGCTGCTGTCATAAGCCGAAGAAAAAGAATCAAGTTGAAATCCTTATAACATAGACAGATAAATCTAAAATAGAGTTATCGATAGTAATGTTTTAATAAACAGAATAATGTATGTCATATTACACTAAATGCGTGTTCTTACTAACAGCCGAATTTAAAAATAATATAAATTACTTTTTTTTTCTTTTTCAACCATAACCGCATAGACGAAACAATAATTTTGATAAAAATTTTTGTATAACTATACGACAGGACTAAAAGTACATTGTACGTAATAAGTATTTGCTTATAGGAATTAATGCTGCAGAATATACGAATAGATTCAAATGCATAGAATTTAATATATTGTCAAATTTATTTGGAAATATGCATGTACAAAAGATTGAATTTGAAATGAATTACCTGTTTTTAACTACAAATATAATTTTATCATATCTCACTTTCATTCAAACTTAAGAGTGTCATTTTCAACAACAAAATAGCCACAACTACACTTAAAAATATTTTAACTTGATACTTATATTGTATAACTTTTGATGAAATTAAATGTTAAGAGGTTCATTTAAGTTTGTAAGGAAACATAAATACAACGTTCAAAATAAATAACAAAAATTTTGTGTAGTTAGGAGCTCCGCGTCATGCAAATAAAGGAAAGTTAAACTTTTCCGTATACGGCTGCAATAATTATAGAGGAAAATGTTATTTATTCTTTACTTTTAATTCCCGTTTGGATAAAATAAATCGAAAAGTGCTATACCGAAAGTATAAAGTTGAAGTTCAATATCGCTTGTCAAGTAAGTTCAAGAACAAAATTAAAAAAAAAAGAAAATTTGTTTACTTGAATCTACTTTTTTCAGAAAAGTATACATACATACAATATTATTATATTATAAAAATAAAATTTTTTAGTCCTTAAGTATAAATTACTGAAATATTTTTTAGTTAATTAATTTTTTCATGCGAAGAAATATTTAATTGTTAAAATCACGAGAACATAATTTATTATATTTATGTATTCCAAAAGCTTATGTTAAAGATCGACTATATGCTATTCAATTTGCCCAAAAATTTTACTGAAATAGGAGAGCATTACAAAAACACAATTTAACTAATGTAGGTACTATAACAATAAGTTATGTTCATAAACTATATTTACTGAAACTAATATTCTTCATTGTCCGTCATATTATGATTCCAAACAGTTTAAATCAACTGAAACATGAAATAAAATAGTAAGGTTAACCATGAGGTGTGGAAGAAATTAGAGATTGCTTTGTAAAATGTTTTAAAATTTTCTCATGAAATATTGTGATTATTATGTTCGTACATAATGTAAAAAAAATTTCAATACATGAAATTCAACACATACTTTGTATTGCAAGTTATTAAACATATATTTTAAAAACACATGTGCGTATCTAAGTCGAATTGTTATGTAATACATGATGAACATTACCGATACAACTTCCCTTACAAATAACTTTCACCCAAAGATAAGGCCGCGGACAAATTATACACACTGGTCGCACGAGGAGCTGAAATAAGTCATATAAGAAAGCCGGCCGGAGTAATTCTTTTCAAGCCAAAGCTAAAAGTAATGGATGTTGTTTGTCTAAAGCAGGCAGTGAAATGACATACAAGTTTACAGAATAGCCATATAAGATCTTTGACGCTTCTTATCCCGTCAGTGGACTGTACGCGAAGAACCAACTGCATCATGGCCCGCCGCCAGTTTTATACTTACGTATGAATACACTTGTAAACGTTGGTTTGTATACTTATGTATGTTGCCGACATCGATAGGTATTCTTTGGCAGCTCGATTTGGATTCATTCGAACACGTTTGCGCTAAACACGACATATTTTTACATGAGAGTGACATCACGCACTGAAAAAAGTTGCAGGTCTGTAACGCAACAATGATACAAATATTACATAGTTCGAACATTTTCTGGAGCACGACATTCACTTTGGGTAATGCTAAGCTACTTGATAGGTACCCTTTACCCGCTTTAAAAGTGATAACTTAAAAAAAAAGTGTACATGAAAGCAGACTCAGCCATATGTTTAGGGTACCCGCCAGTAGGCCTAAAATAATTTGGCCTAAAATTAGGCTAAATATTTTTAGGCCATGTGACTTTATGCCAAACAATTTTAGGTCAAATGACTTTAGGTCAAATATCTTTATGCCAAACGACTTTAGGCCAAATAATTTTAGGTCAAATGACTTTAGGCCAAACAAATTTATGTCAAATGGCTTTAGGCCAAATACATTTAGGCCAAACATCTTTAGGCCAAATAATTTTAGGTCAAATAAATTATCTTATGTCACTTTATACCAAATGCCTTTAGGCGAAATAATTTTAGGTCAAATGACTTTAGGCCAAACAAATTTATGTCAAATGGCTTTAGGCCAAATCTGTTTAGGCCTAACGTCTTTAGGCCAAATAAGTTTCCGAAAATTATTTTAGGTCAAATGATTTTAGTCCAAACAATTTTTGGTCATTTGATAGAAAGTAACTTTATTTTTGGCAATAAGAAGTGCTTGCACTTTTAACTCTCTCTCTATCTCTATCTAACTGCCACACGCTTCGAACATTCAACATGGATAGAAAACTTAAAAGAAGTTTAGCGGATTAAACACTGATGACCTTTTTTGTTCGCAAGTTTTTTGTTTGCTTGTTATTTACATATTGCTTCTCTGGTGGTTATTTTAATAAGCGAAATTGGTGAATGAATATTTTATTTTCTGGTTAATTCGTTTAATAAATACCCCGTCCCTGGAAAAGTCCAATAATGTGCACCACATGTTTTATGTGAGTGTCTTGTCATACTGTCCTTATCACAATTGTGTGGTTTGAGTTGAGTGAACCAGAATAAAATAATAAATAACATGAGTAAGACTTGTTTAACTATATTTTACTTAGGTGATAGGTAAATTTCCCTAATAAATAACTAACAGTATCAGTATCAGTATCCAGTAGGCTACCTAACTGAATACATAAAACCAACTGTAAACATAACATCAATAAACAACACGGAAACTATCTTTGGTCTACCATCTGGCGATCTTGGGTTCGGTCCTTATCCTTGGCTGAGAGAGATTTTGGAGAAAATAAAAACGACAGTGGTGCCGTCTGGTTCCGAGTGAGGGTATTATGGAGTTGGCGGGTAATATGGAATAGGTGTATATCTCAGCTGTAAGGTGCTGAAACCTGTGAGAGAGCGGTCGAACTACATCCCTGTGTTCGCTAGAGGCCATGTATTCAGTCGCATGAACGTCGGTCATGTATGGGCAGTTTTATAATCAATTGTTTGGTTTTTGCAATTGGAAAGTTTGTGCAGGTGAATGTTTCAAACATGTTAACAGTATTTAGAAGTTTCTTAACACTGTTAATCATGATGTATGATTAAGAGTAAGAGACCGCAGTGTTATTTCCAAGAATGTAGTCTTTCATTTTCATCTAGTATAGGAGAAGGCAAATTTTAAACATGGCGAGTCGGGTAATATGGAATACCTTCTATAACATTTTGCCTGACGAAAGTGTAGGAATTCCATATTGACCGACATTTGATAAAAAAGTAAATGTATGCTATGAATGTTTATTTAACGTGTAAGAAAACAAATAGAAATATTTATATTCCAGTTATTGTAAGAAATTAGTGTAATTACAAATAATAAATAGCTAGGAATTAGGTAAGTGTAAATTGTTTTCAAGCTTAATATCGTTGTATGTAAGGCCACTTAAAAAAAAACAATTATTGCTATAGCGCTAAAAATAACACATGCACAAATAATGCAAATTAAATATTCTAATGGCACTCGTTACAGCGTATTGTTTAGGGAGTTTTAATTTTTTAATATTGCCAATGCACGTTCGCACATTTGACAGAAAAGAAGTCACCTAAATTAGCCTATTAGGCTTACGCAATGTTTTTCTGTGCATGTGCCAAATTTGAATGCAACTTTTAGGCATTGTACATGTCACCTTGTGCTAATACATTATCTGTGTACATGCTAAATAAATTGTTGTGGAGCCTAAATCCAGGTTTTTAACTTCTTATGACGACCATTACAACACAAGGGGTTATATAAGCTACAGTCTGTTTTTTCTCTCTTCCAGAGATGGATAAAAAGAAAGAAGACAAAACTAAGAAAAGGAAGCTATGTTAAGAGGATCAAATGGCAAAAACAATTAGCGCTGTTAGGGATGGAATACCTCAATGCATCTAAAGTTTTTCAGGTACCAAGGGATACACTCTTTAGACTTGCCAACATTAAGGAGCTTGACACCAAGAAAGCTGCATCTACAAAACTTTGTCGTAAACCATTATTGACTCCTGAGTTGGAGGACTTAATTAGATGAAATGGAAGCTATGTTTTATCGCCATACCCGCAAAGATATTTGTGTATTAGCATTTCAGCTAGCTGTGCGCAATATCATAGGCCATCAATTTGGACAAAATGACAGAGCAGGGAAAGATTGGTTTCATGGGTTTATGACAAGGAATAAGAGTATATAATAGGGGCTCCGAGGACACGGGTCCGGGGCGAGGTACGAGGTGCCGAGCCACATATCTGAATGTGACATCACGGTGGCCATCTTGGATGAGTGTGACCTTGACCTTGACCCGGCGGCAATTATAGATCCGCCATCTTGGATCCGCCATCTTTAAATCGAGCACCCCACTCACACTTAATGAAATTTTCGTCATGACCGCCATATTGATTTTTTTGCTGTTCCGCTGGAGGCCGCCATCTTGGATGCCGTCGACCTTGTTTCTGCTGTTTGTTCCTAGATAGCATCAGCGTCGCTCTTGATTTTTTTCTGTTCCCCTGGAGGCCGCCATCTAGGATACTGTTGTTTGAATATAGAGAGCGCCAGCGTTACTCTGTCTCATCACGTAAGGTCGATGTTCCATTACCTAACATAGCTTTTATGGTCCTTATCGACATATTAAATTAATTTTTTTATACAAAATACATTGGAAGCGCTGTGATTCGAACCCTCGCAGTTCTGATCTCTAGGTTGGAAAACATACGCCTTTAACCGCACGGCCATCGATACATTTACCAGACTGAGAATTAAATAAGGTCTATATAAAAATGACATGCATATTCGGACTTGTAATTTTTTTTTAATTTTAAGTAATAATGAGCACCATCTGTTCGAGACAGAACCACCATCTTGTATTAAGACGTAACTGTTGCAATGATCGTTACGGTTGTAATCCTGAAAATCTGTAATTTTTATGCTGGAAATTCCGAAAAAATTCCAAAAAATAATTTAAAAATTTTTTACTTCAAATGTTTAGTTATTTAAACTATTTCGGTCCTTGGTTTGATTTCCGGCGAGAGTAAACCAGTAATTTATTATGATATTTAAAAAATTCTCAATAAAAAGTAATAAAAATGACTTACACCACTCCCGTCGTTTAGAATTATGTCACCACTTGTTTCAATTATCGTGAAAGGCACCATCTTGAAAATCTTTATTTATTATACGATTTTAATGAAAAAAATTCCAAAATTCATTAAATAAATTTGTAATCTATATACTGATTGATTAGATCGATTCCCGTCCTTGGTTCGAAACCGGTAAGAGCAAAAAATATAAAAAAAACAACAGATCCTTCCTCCACAGAAACCACATACAGACTGACCTCACACCACCAATACCAAGGTGTGTAGGGGAGACTGTTGTACCATGGAACACTTTTTTGATACTATTTTTTTTAAATTTTTTATTACACTTTTTTGAACCGAAAAAATATTAATTATAACTATTGAAGATCCTTTAACAACTTTCTATTTGAGTTTATATGTTTCACGCCTCTGTTTAAGAACAAAAAAATTCTATATAATGTCATGCAAAGTGTTCCATGGTACAACATGGTCATGTACCATGGAACACACCCTCTTGTACCTTGAAACACAGGGTAAATAGTTTTAAAATATAAGGAAATATATAGTTTTAGGTTCTACAAATACAGTTGTGATTTTGTATCTATTATGCATTATTTGCAATAATATTAAGGTACATACATATCATACACAAACTACATGGTTCAATTTGTAAAGATATGCCATCGTCACTTATTTCTTTCGTGTAAAATAAAGTTTTTTTTTATCCTTTTCAAAAGTCACAAAGGTAGGTTTTCCACCCAAAGGTACCGGTATTAGCGCATAGTTCATGTGCCCATCGTTTGCAAGATGTGCATCGAATCCATTGTTCACCTGATGCATCCTCTTTAAAAGTTCCATTACAAAAAATGCAAGCCTCTTCTTCACTGCTATCAGTTTCAATGAAGGTGACAGCTTCGTCTTCTTCAGATGATGAAGCCTGCAGAAGCTCTTTCTGAATCAAATTTTTTTTCTTTCGCTGGTCTAATTTTTTGGATTTATCTTTTTTAGTATTCACATTTGTTGAATTTGCATTAAGATTATGTTTTCTTTTTACTCTGTCTCTTTTTTCTTTATTCATTTTTATTTCAAGCTTTACCGGGGAATCAGTCGCAATCAATGTCCTTCCATGTATTCTTCCTTTCTTTAAATATTTCCTTGCCTTGGCCTTGGAATATGGTATGACGTCTTCTGGCAATAGGGCCATGCTTAGGCTTACCCCTTTACTAGTGCTGGGTAAAGACTCTGTATGCTCAACTACCATAACAGATAAACCTGGAGCAGTCAGTTCACTTTCGTAAGTTGGTATGCTTTTCTGTGAGCCTACTGAAACATCTGATGTAGCGTTGTTTGGCCCATCATTGGCTTGGCTTACAGTTACTTCACAAGAAGGTATAACTGCAGTTATGTCAGGCCTATCTGTGACATATGAGGGTAAGAAGTCATCGTCTTGAAAAATTTCCCTATCAAAAAGAAAAATTCCAGGTATCCTAAATCCACTCATAATATTCGTAAGGGTGAAATCACGTGGAAATGTTTACCCATAACTTCTCCTACCGCATAGATATTGAAAGTTTGACCTGGATAGTTGACAAACCACGCACTTACTGATTGTAACAAGACTTAAGAGACCCATACACTGATAAGTCAAGGAGCTGTAATTTGTGTGAGGTATGCGGGAGGAATGTTACTATTATCACCCCATTGTTAGATGTCATGTCAAGAGCTTTAATGCTCAAATGAGTCTCATGATTGTCCATGAATAACAGAACACGTTCTTCTTTGGAGGGCTTCACAAATTTAATAAAATGCACTAAAAATTTTAAAAATGTATTTTCGTTGGACCATCCAGAGATTACAGCAGCACCAACTGACCCAGGGGGAGCACCATACAACATTCTGTCCTTGAAATTCACTCGGGGAAAAACGAACATTGGCGGTATGAAGTTACCACTCGCACTGATTGCTGTGATGAGTGTGACAAGGTTACCACATTCTGCAGAAGTTGCACTCCCGACCTGCCTTATTCCTTTTGGAGCTACGATTTTCCCTGGAGTTCGGACTGTAGACATTCCTGTCTCGTCACAATTCCAAATGCGGTCGGGTGAAATGGGCCCAAAGCGTTTGTGAACGCTTTGAACATTATCGAAAAAAGCATCAACATTATGTTTGTTGAAGCTTGTAGCTCTGCTAAGACTTGTGGGTCTCGGGGTCCTAATAGATAGGTCACTGTGACGCTCCATGAATCCCCTCATCCATTCTTCTCCAGCTAGTTGTTGCTCATCCCAATTCTGAGGATATTTTATGTCATTCGCACAGGCAAACTTGTATGCTAACTCTCACACACCTTTTTTTAAATAAACCATAGTTCATTTTTGCTACTTTTTAAATGTAATTTAGCAAAGCATTTTCTTCAGCATCAGAAAATATTTTTCTTATGTCAAGGTTAGTTTTGTAATGAAAAATTTCACTCTCAGAATTACGAAATTGCGAAATTTGTCTTGAAAAAGTAGCCAATTTAACATTGAATACTTTGCAGGCTTCTCTAACTGATATTTTCGTTTCAGGAGGTGCCAAAATTGCTTCTACAGCCATTTCATAGCAGCTGGATCAACTGGGGCCCTCTTAATGCCACATAGCATAGCGATCTGTAACAAATAAAGATAGCATAATGTACCTTGGAACATGTTCAAAGGTACAAGATGATGCGTGTGCCGAGGTACAAGAGGTAGCAAAAATTAACAAACATGGCGCCCTAAACCAGTGGTTAGATGAAAACTTTAATAACAACATATGAATCTACTCACCACAAGTTCAGCAAAATATTCTAGGTGATGATGTTTTCAAACACATATTTGTTTCCGTTAAAAAATTAGAAGAACTACGCATGAAATATTTACTTTCGAAACTTCAAAAATCGTTTTATTACAACATCGCACAATTCCCAGTAAAACGAGACAGAACTGCCGTCAGAGACACCTTGCGTCATTCTTCACAACCAAGTTATGGATTGAGTCCGCTAGGTGGTACCACTTCCTCAAATCCACCAATGTTCCAAGGTACACTATGCTCAAGGTACAACAGTCTCCCCTCTATATATATATATATATATATATATATATATATCGTCAAACGAAATGACACCATGTCCGCCACATTGTCTTCGACCGCTGGAGGCCACCTTCCTGTTTTCGTCTGCTCGAGGACACCATCTTGTGTGTGTACTCGTCTTACTATCATTACCATCAGGCTAGTTTTATTCTAACCCGCTAGAGTGCAGTAATCATTTATTACTACTGAGGTGCCCACCATATTGAAATTTGGTCACCATCTTGGATTCGTGTAATTATTTAGCTTGAAATTCGGAAAAAAATCCAAAATTCATTAAATTAATCACTCATTAATTTACATATTGAATCGACGGATTCCTACCTTCGGTTAGATTCTTGACCAGTGATAGGTGTAACTAAATATGAAATATATTTATATATTTTTTCTATTACCTTTCGTTGAAATTATTAATCATTCACTCTACGAAAAACATCTCAAAACAATATACCTGACCAACGAATTAAATACAGTACCGCTATGTCTTACATGAAAGTCGAATTTTTCGATAATCTGAATAACCTATAAATCGTTTATGTACAAAGTCACACATACAGGCCCAAGTGGCTCCGGACCTTGAGACCGAGTCATGACAATATCAGACGTATAGGCTAGTAATTTCAGTCACCGCATGACCTTCTTCGTCTTTAGATAATTACAGTCAATTAGACCATCGTGAAATTTTTATACATACTAAAGGACCAAGTGACCTTGAAAAATATTTTAGTAACACCAAGAGGTTTTCAACTAGTAAATATTCAGTCACTACAGATTTTACTATGTGCAATCAACAAAAAGATACCACATTTGAAAGCACAATCAAAAATGTCAGCACATTTGGAAGCACAATTTACGAGAACTAAGTCTTAGTTAGAAATCAGAATACAAGAAATATAAACATTAAATTTTTACTTTCAATATTTAATTTATTTCTTAACATTTAACAAATGCAAGTTAAACAAGCCATTAATGTATGTAGCCAGCTTTCCTAAGTTCTTTGAGTATGAAGGATATTTCATTGATGCACGGATAGTTTCCTGCACAAAGCGAACCATGTAGACGTCTTAGCCGGTCAACCAATATGTTTGGATCTTTCCATGAGGTGTAATTAATCTCTTCTACCACCATCTTACTTGCTTGTTTATTATAAATACTTTTAATATCACAATCGTCCCAGTGATCAGAATAAGCTTTATCTGATTTATTTATTATAACACGTCGTTTCCATCGTTTCGGTCTCAGGACACCACCACATTCTTCGATCCTGTCAGCGTTAGGTGCTTCATCACAGTCTATGCCTTTGTCATCAGCCTCAGAGTCACTGTAGCAATCACCGTAGAAGGCATCGTCTTCACCCAGATTACCGTAAGAATTCGATATCGATGATGTCGAAGTTTCTTCATCGTCTTCATGCTTCCTCTTTAGGAGTCCATCATTTTGACAAAATAGGAAAGATCTACTTGAATTCGGCTGGAATATATTCTCACTTTTCACGTTAAGGATTCTTCCTTTGTATTCATTCTTCCATAAATCATAATCGTCCTTCAATTTAAGTTCTTCGTCGAGATCGGAAGAGCCGCGAACATAATCTCTCCCAAGACAAGGAAAATTATTGTTGTAATGCAGATAACGCTTCCTTAGTCTAGTAGATCCATCGTTGTCCTTTAGCTTGTACGCAGGCTTGACTTTACAAGTTCTGTCATGCATTTTTAAGCTCTCTCTCCGCATAAACGACTTGCTACATCAAACACAACTTATCTTATTGCGTAGTGGATTTTTAACACAGTCATTCTTCTCGTGTTGTCTTCCATTCTTTCTCAAGATAAATTTTTTGCTTCAAAACTTACACCTGTGTCCTTTCGATACGTCAAACACCGAATCATGATTCATATTAGTTACTGAGACTAATGCAAGATGCAAAACTGATTGTTTTAAATTAGATCCATTACTTATATATAATTTTTTCATATTTCATCAGCGAGAATTAAGTTACCTCATACAAAAGAACTTGTTACAAGTAGTTCCGATTATTAGCACGAGTTGTCACCTCGTGTTGTATTGAGTCATAATTTATTTAGTTCTTTTATGTGGGATGCGGGATGCTCACTAACGTTCGCAAAAGAAGGGTGGCTTCGCTAGACACCAAGGAGAAGGAAGTTCGTCTTGTACATTAGTGCATCACATATGTCTCATGGTATATTATTTGACTGAGTAATGGTTGTTTTTTTTTTTTAATTCCACGTGGTATAAAAAATTGCAAGTGCGGATTTAGTAGCAGAAATTAACGAATTAAATGTAACTCTAAATAAAATGTCATTACATATTAGGTGAAAATTCCTTCATGCAGAGAGCTGTTTCTCAGAATAGACAGAAACACTTGAAGAAACCACAGGAATAATTAGGAGAACACGGATAAAACCATAAACATATTGAAAAGAATATTCAGGAGCAAACGTATTGACAAGAATAATCGGGAGCACACGTAGAAAACCATCAACATAGTGGCAAGAATAATCAGGAGCAAATTTATTGACAAGAATAATCGGGAGCACACGGAGAAAACCATTAAACTTTTCTTTGATATCATATAAGTGCAGAAAAAAATTTAATAAATAAAAATAAATAAAAAAAAATAAAAATGAAAAAATTTACAAAAAATACATAAACTTCTGGCTTGTACTAGTACTCTATCTTTGCTCAACAATGAGAAGTTCACAGATTAAAAAAAAATCATTACCACGTGTATCTTTCTACTTGTTAGTTCACAAAGTATAGTACATGCAATTTGTTTTAGTGAAGTATGAATTTTCATCATTTTTTTTTCTGTGAACCAAGTCTTAACATATCATCCAGTATGTTGATATCTCCCCAGTCTCATGAAATCAAACTCTTCTGCTGCTGTTACCATCTTATTTTCACTGTCAATATTTGCATAATCTCAAGTGTCTTCATCGCTAGCACCAGTCTCACCAATTGAAAAACATCCCGACTATATTCATCTTTGTCATCACTACCCATCCATTACAAGTGGTTTCATAATTATTTATTTTAACTCAATGTTTCCAACAATTTAGTTTCAGAGCTTTATCATATTCATTCAGTGTTCACAAGTTCACGGAGACAACTATAATTTAATGTAATTTTTTTTAATTTCCCCATAAATATTCTACTTTCTTGAACAAAATATCTCAAAAAATGCCAGCACATTCAACAAAAAGACAGAAAAGGTGTAAAACAAGTCACAAAATCCAAGCACTCCTTCACAACACAGTATAAGTGTGTAAAAAAATAGAGTTGTTTTGAATGTTATAAATTTATTTCAATAGTTAGCATTAAATAATACAGTTATCTTCACATTATGTGTCGTCGTAATTTTCTATTTAATTTATATGTGAATGTAGGATGTCTTCTCACAGCCACAAGAGAAGGAAGGCTTCGCTCAACCTCAAGCAATGAAGGAAAAAAATGTTTAGCATTATTATCATTGTACAGTTTCACTGCAGACTCCGAGAAAATATATGATTTTATACGAATCTACAGCTCGAATAATCCCTCTGTGGGGAGCGGTATTAATTAACTAGAATCTCGTTGGTATACAATGGTTATATGTGTGCGTTATGATCTGCAAGTCAACTTATGTGCTCTGAAAGCTCAGCCCCCCAGATTTATACTCCATCATAATGTAAACATGATTGAACATATCGATGCATACCATCAGATTTAATACGTGGTGCATAGCTGCATGCTTTTCATAATGTCTGGAGGTCTCCCGGCTGTTGTATGAAAACCATTAACATAAAATTAAAAGAAAGCTACAAGAAAATCAATCTTTACAGACTACTAATTAAAATAAATGTAAGGAAACAGTTATATGAGTCAAACGACGGCAGTATATAAACCATATGTCCCTATAAATGCTTGCTAATAAACAGTTTT
Organism: Bacillus rossius redtenbacheri; assembly: GCF_032445375.1. NCBI lineage: Eukaryota > Metazoa > Arthropoda > Insecta > Phasmatodea > Bacillidae > Bacillus > Bacillus rossius. The sequence goes on along the minus strand of NC_086337.1, from coordinate 7,584,426 downwards.
TTTTAGGTTTTATATATAAAGATACAAGGCTTAGATGAAAAAAAAAGCCAACAGTTCCACAATGTCAAAATATACACCAACGCCCATGCATACTTTAGAAAAAATTTTGTTTCAACATACCCCGAACATTCTGAAAATGATTTCTGCTGACACATCCGAGCATAACATAAAAAATTGTCTTATGCAGCTCTAGATCATTTTCGAAACAAATATTTTACCACAAGCAGACTGGAAACGGTGACACAGACTATCATTTCAGCAAGCAGACGTATACACGGGTCAATGTCAGATGAGCAAACAAGAAACAAAAAAAAATAATTTCCTCCTCTCAGTATTTAAGCAACCTAAAAAAATTGAATTGAAAGTGAACATTTACGCAAACAAGCACAGCCACCTCCCCAAGACCAAATTTGGGTACACAAGAGAATGTAAGAGGTTTAACATGCACAAAAAAATATATTGGATTATTTATCGAATAAGTTTATTTAAAATCTACATGCAACATATTAAAAAAAACAGTAATACGTGTTATTTCAACGCGATAATGCAAGTCAAGAGAGGCGATCGGTCCGCAACGCACTTTGCCGCGCAGTCTGACTAGAAAGAAATAAGCTTAACAAACCTGTTTCCTAGGCACAACTTTTTCACCCCTCCATCACACAGTAACCACATGCACGATCTGAATGGCTAATAAACATAGTAGAGACGGAGCGTCCTGCTCGCACCCCGGTCAGTGCATGGCGGCGAGAGAGCCCTCACTGTTCTGGGGAAGAGATCTCACATCGCTGGGGGCGAGATTACAAGTCCATACAGGACCAAACTCCCCATGAATGAAACAAAAGTGTTTCAACTTGTGCAAACACTAAAACTCTGGCAAGTTTATGTATTGAATATATCTTCCAATGCATTCACTTATGAAAGTCGAACACGAAATTAATATATAAGAGATGCTAAAATAACCATAGCATGCATTGAACAAATTTACAATATATTTCTTGTAGTACATCAAAACATTGTGAAATCTTATACTCTCAAACCCTCAATTTTGAAAAAACCTTTAGCCAACGAGAATCAGCTACATGACCATTTATGCTCATTTGGATGGGAACAGATTTTTTTGTAACATAAAACGATAAAACTATCACACACTGGTATTTAAAAAAAAAATACAAATAATGATCAAAAAAGTTACTCATTCCCAAAACTTAGTTTTAAAAAAAATAACATATCAATGAGTTGTTTACGTCATTACAGACAAAATACTGTAAAACTCGAGACTTACTGTTTATCATGCAAAACACACTTCATCATTTCAACCAAACTAGAAGTGTAGGAAGATTCGGAGGATGATACAAATCAATTCTGACACATTTTGCCGATGTTCATGGAACCAACACTTTTTTTTCACAACCATTTAAGGAGACTTTCCTTAAGCTCACTTTTCATTGGTCAACTAAAAAATCTCCCCCTCTCCCCCCTCCTACAATATTGCTGCTTCGCCCATCATACTAAAATTCTGTAAGAGCAAAAAAAAATAATACTTTCCTTAAACCTTACGGCAGAAATTTCATAAATCCTAGAATGCTGTTACTGCATCTAGAAATTATTAGAAAGGAAACAGATTAATACACATAATATTTAAATTTTGCGAAGATTGGATGGTACCAGAATCCATACTGCAACACCGGCGGACTCGACACTCGAGTCTTTCCTAGAATTGAGCTGACGGATTGCCTCTGGAACGCCCTTGTTGCCTTCAACGACTTAGAATTAATACTTTTATCCATCAAAACCAGCAACAGTTTAACTAAGCAAACATACACCCCACACTCCCTAAAAAAAAATTACGTATTTCACGTACTGGCTCGTGTCCATGCACTATCGCGGAGAAATGTGAAAATATTACAAACATCAAAATGGTTGACATACTAATTGTTATTACTCTTGTTCACATAAAGCAAACATAAACCAATTACAGGAGCAAGCAATTTAAAATTTATACTTTTTATAAGACGTTAATGCACTAAACTGTACTTCTCTGCTCTCATTGCCAACTTAACCGGATATTTACTTAACAACTTTAAATTATATGCATTTATAAGCAGGTGTTTCTTAAAGGGTGAATTTCAAAAATGTAAATTGATGGTCTGCCATCACAAAAACATTACTTGCCTATAAATATTTTTTACACGCTTTATATTAGCTTCACCTGTATGTTTGTTTGTATGTTTGTATGTTTGTAACCGACTCCTTTGGGTGCGATTTTGACCCACTTTAAAAGGCCAGATTTCATTCAAACTTTGTAGATTTATCGAGGACCGATGACAATACACTAATTTGATAAGATTATTCCATTAATCATTTTGCAAAATAAGATTTTTGTCCATTTATATAATTTCACAAGAAAGAGTTCGCACATGAGCAAAATGGTTTTCTTTACAATGTGCGAACTCTTTTCTTTCAGTTTGTCTTTGGCGCGATATAAAAAAAGCCTACTAAATATTGTGACATTTAATTAAATGAAAAGTGAGAATGGGTTATGTTTATTGTGAGCATTTATGTTTATTGTGAGCAATATACTTTCTTGAAGAGAATATTATCTATATTTGTAAAAATATGAAAAAAAAAAAAAAAAGAAAAAAAAAACTGAAATAAGGGCTTTAAATGTTGTTTCTTTCGTTAAATAGAGAACACAATTACGTCTTTGTTTCATTTTACCAATCAACCAAGAGTGAAATATTATTATAAAACAACATTTACTGCAAATATTTCACGAAACATGGAAAAATTGAGGTTTGATTTTGCTGTGAAACCAACAGCAGATGAGAAATCAAACACCATTATGCATAACCTCAATAGCTACACCTGATGAACAGATTTTTGAAATTCCACTGTAACACCAACCTGAAAATCTACACCAAGCAGTTACAAATACTCCAAACTATGCCAAGGTCAGTAACTCATTAAATAAAAGACATCAAACACGGAAAATATGGATAAGTTTGACAAATGATGTATCAAAAACATATTTGGATAGAGAGCAAAACTTACAGTTTAAGTATTTTTACCTGGAAGAAATTGAGGAAATAATTTTTAAACTTAGCTTAAAACAATAATGAATGAAAAATACTAGTATTATTGTGAAAAAGGCGTGGGGCGATTTGCATCATATTTATCGTACATCGAGCGCCCGATGGTAGAGCAGCCGACATGTCATCGGAAGGCTCTGGGTTCGAATCCCAGTCCGGTCTATCCGAATTTTTCTCACATATTGTATACACTCTCATTGAGCAGGTCCTTTTCTCGTCCTTTATCAATTCTTATCCTTCCCAAAATTCCTGATACATAAATGTGGAACGCTTCACGTAATAATTAATCCGTAACTCCCATCATTTCCTGCTTCACAGCATTAATTTCGTACAGTATGTAACACTGGTCGATATCACTTGTTAGTCAATAACCTTATACCATTAAGTCTCACTGTATATATTGATAACGTTAAAAATTTTGATTGGCTTCTAAAATCGAGATTTGACTATCAATACAGCTGTACACATTAATAATTTGTGAAATAATTACAGTTACTTATAGTTATTACGGAATTAATAGTAGATTAGAACAAATAACAGTTAAAAAAATTAAAAAAACACGCTTTTATAAATAAACAAAATTAAAAAGTAAAAAATAAATATGAGTTTAAAAAAAACTTAATAACACGCTTTTATAGAAAATCCAACTAAAAAATAGAAAATAAATTTTAATAAATTTAATTCAAAAATAGTGTAAAATAAAAAAATTTATTTTATTTAAAAAAAGCGTGGGGTGTTTTTAAAGATATTATCAAAATGATAATCCTTCTACTCATATCTGTCAGTAAAATAATTATAACTATTGACACCATGCACCCCACGGTTTCTTTAAATAAAATAAATTTTTTATTTTACACTATTTTTAAATTAAATTTATTAAAATTTATTTTCTATTTTTTAGTTGGATTTTCTATAAAAGCGTGTTATTTAGTTTTTTTAAAACTCTTATTTATCTTTAAATTTATTTCAAACCAATATTTTTAGCATATGCATGTGATTTAATCAAATCAAATAACCACTTTCAGCTGTAGAATTATGTACGCTAACCTCTAGAAAAATATTTTATTTAAAAAATACTGCTGTATTTTTTTATTCTAACGTAAACCCTTTTCAAGAGCCATTTCACCAAAGATACTTTTTAAAAACTTGTTTTACTGACATACTAACTAATTACGTGGCTAAAGTATTCTGTTAGATAACATTCATTAATTATCATTAAAAATTCCATTTAAATCGTTGGCCAATAAAATATTTCACCGAAGGATATTGATTAAATCAAAGAATCTTGGCGATTTGCTCATTATTTGCATTCTTTTAAAGTTGCGCCTTTCGTAAATGATTACAATTATTATAATAAAGAGTAAAACCATTTTCTTATTGCTTAGGTACATGTTCACCACTCTTCCAAGAGCTGTTGCGCTTCACACTGAAAGCCACTGTCTGGCTTGTCTAGCTGTAAAATAGGAAACGCAGGCAGCTGAAGACTTCAAAAATAAGGCAGGGATGAGTTACCGCGCTTCCAAGAATGTCCCTACCTGCTAGGTTTATGTTTTGCGATATGCCATCCCACCCCCCTTCCTGTTACGGGACTCCGGAGAATATCTTACAGGGGAATGACCAAGCCTCATAGAAAGAGAGGTCCCACGCAGGACAGAGACGGAAATAAGACTGACCCTTGCCGGCGGAGCTTATGTGCTGCCGGTGCTTCCTTTGATTCCAGAGCTTCCGGTGCTGCCGGTGTTTTCGGTTATTCCTTTGATTCCGGTGCTTATGTGTTTCCGGTGCTTTCTGTGCTTCCTTTGATTATGGTGCTTCCGGTGATTAATGTGCTTCTATTGATTCCGGTGCTTAATGTGCTTCTTTTGATTCCGGTGTTTAATGTGCTTATTTTGATTCTGGTGCTTAATGTGCTTCCTGTTCTTCCTTTTCTTGAGTGCTTCTGGTGCTTCCTTTGCTTCCGGTGCTTTATTTGCTTCGGATGCTTCCTGTGCTTCCGTTACTTCCTTTGCTTCGGTGCTTCCGGTGCTCTATTGCTTCCTTTGCTTCCGGTTCTTCCGGTGGTTCTGGTGTTTCCTTTGCTTCCGGTGCTTCCGGTGCTTCCTTTGCTGCCAGTGTTTCCGGTGCTTCGTTTCTTCCTTTTTTTATTGTGCTTCCTTTTTTTAAATGAGCATCGATATGTCTGTACTCATGACATCATTGTTATTGTGGTTTAGAGATTATTAGTATATATGCCTGAGATTAAAAATGGTCTGGTCACATGGTACGAAGACATTTGGTCTATACATCTAACATTGTATTAGACCTGGTTGGAAGGTATTCCACTTTTTGAAAAATTAGATTTCATTGTAGATACAGCGACATCGTATTTATTTCGTCAGGTAGGTTTCTTGTTTAGAGTAGTATTTATTGTAGATAATTTTTAATAAACTCCACTAGAGGTAATGGGAAACGGAATTTAAAATTGGTTTTAATTTTAGTTACTATTATCACTGACTGGGAATCTAACCAAGGGCAGGAATCTATTGAATCAATCATTATTTAATAAGTAATTTTTCGATGAATTTTGTATTTTTTCCTGAATTTATACTTAAATAATTACATAATTTTAAACTGGTGACCATGATGGCTTACTTGAGGCTGGTAGACGAGAAACCTAAGCCTCTTTTAGGACTTTTTAACGTATTTATTGAAAAAGTAAATTTTTACATAAAAATTAATTTTTTTGTATCAGTCAGGTATTGAACCGAGACAATCGAGTCAATATTTATTTTAATGAGTGATTTTTTTGATGAATTTTGGAATTTTTCTCGAATTTATAGTTCAAATAATACAGATTTTGTAGATGGCATCCAAATTATAAGATAGCGGGTGGCATGACAGTTCACTGTCACTTAATAAATTAATACTGCACTATAGCGAGTAAAATTTACACTAAGAACAATATGGCGACCTTCATCAGATGTAAACAATATGGTGGCATCCTGCAAACGAAAACAAGATGGCTGCCATGAAATCATACCAAATTATGTAATATAAGCCTTGGTATTAGTGGTGGAAGGTCAGTCGGCCCGTGGCTTCTGTGGAGGTAGGATCTGTCGCCATTTTTTTATTATTGACCTCACCGGGCGAGAAATCTATTACATAAGTGCGTTTTTTAAATTTAAATTTTATTAAAATTTAATTATTATTATTATACATTTTAAAATTTTCCCCAAATTGCTAGCATTCAAATTACGAAATTTCAATATGGCGTACGAAATTAAAGATGGCGCAAGTTTTTAAAATTAATAATAATTTTTATTTATTTTGATAACTTAAATTTTTTTTCCCATTGAAGTCTGATAAAATTTATGAATTTTGAAGATGGAGACTGTAACGAAAATTTCAACGTTCAAGTTGTTTTAAAATAATAATAAAGTAATTTTTTATAAAATTTAAAATTGTTTACGCTAATATTAGATACTAAAAAAAAGTTTAAGATAGTAGGCATAACGAAATTTGCAACATTTAACTTTAATTAAAATTTTATTAAGTAATTTCTTTTATAATTTTATTTTTTTCTATAAAATCAGATAATACATCAAAAAATCCAAGATGGCGGACATAATTCAAGATGTTGGCCATAAAGAAAAGTACAACGGTGTTGGCAAAGGCCAAGGTCATGTCCTCGGTGGCTTAGAGCGGCCTGACCATTGGAACTTTCAGCCGCAATGGAAACATTTCGATATTTTGAATTTTTCGGAAATAAAAACGGGAAATTTTTTCTCAAAATGGGATTTTTTATTTTTCATATTTTTTAAGATTTCTGGCGGAATTTTTTCTAAAATATTTGTAAATTTTGAGGAATTTTGAGAAATGTTTTGGCTAATTTTGAAGGTCAGTGTCAAAGGTCAAGGTAAGTAATCCAAGATGGCCACCGTGACGTCACAAATTCAAGATGGCGGTCATCTCCTCAGCTTCTCCCTGCGGTGCCTGTCCCAGTACCGCCATTTACATACTACTCTGGTTTATTTGTTGAAAAAATGTGGTTTATTTATTGATTTGACATACGGGTTTCTAGGGGCAAGTCCTGATGGCTTATTGAGGACTGATAATTCAATCATCGAAGTGATGTGTGTTTCTTCAGCTATTGGAATAGGTCTCAAAGAACTGGCCAACCAGTATAAAAGTTTCTATTTAGAAGAAAAGGAAGGCAAGCTAACGCTGAGGATAACACACAATTATTATTATAAAATTCAAGGGACACTGAAAATTTCAGAACAAGAAGCTTGCTACTTGAAACGTGTCAATGAGGTGAAAAGTGTATGTAAATAATAATTCAGTACAAAAAACATACATAACTTACATGACAGTTAGGTTAAGGTTACCTTGTAGACTCATTGAATTTTGAGATCACAATATCAGAATATTTCTTGTAATATTACTTAAAGGTGAATCGGTGGTTGATTTAGAAGTAACTGATTTTATTTGTCAGTGATTTTTCAAAAATCTAAGTAAGTTAGGGTACTGATTTAAGAAAAGTGTTTGAGTATTTTTGTATTGTAGATAAAATGATTATTATTTCTCGTCAGTTGAGTGCATTCATTCACTCTACAGCCGGTATATGTAACACAAAATTTCTTAGTGTTAACTGACTACCTGTTTTTACTCCTTAACTTAGATCATTGAATAATAACTTTAAGATGTAACTGATAATCATTGTAGAACTTTGTAATTATATTCATACTCTGTGAACTCAAATTGAGACTCCACTGTCCCAAAATCTTAATTTTTGAGTTCCTTAGACTGCAATTAAGTCAAAGTTTTACAAGATGCTTTTTTTTTGTTATTAGAAAATGATATTATTTAACACTGCCAAGTTATTTTTGCCTATTCACAGACTTAGAATATGGATTATTTAGAAAAACCGTGTTTATAGTAAAATAATAAAAAGTTTTCCTTTGGATTTTTGAACTTTAGATCGCACCATCCACCACAGATGGCAGCACCTTGGTAACACATTTCCGTACCATTCACGAAATTACTTCCACCTAATCGCCTTATGCCGAGAGCTTAGATGTTACACATCAATAAAAAGTTAAAACGCCATTTTTCGGATCTATGGAACCTCTGCAGTTACGAATTTAGAAGAGTGCTGAATAGAATAACTTCTAGGCACTCGTAAAGACAGCATTGTAGCATTGTTAAAAAAAAAAACATTTTGTGGCGGCCGCACATCTTTTTACATTTTTAATTGGGCCACGTTTATTATGTATCGACTTGCATCGGCTGCCTAGAAGACAACAGGACATTATGGTAGTTCAGTCTGCCGTGACTCTGACAAGTACCATCCAATTTATACGCAGGAGATTAAAGAACACTTCAAGTATCATTGCATCTTAAATTTAAGTTTGGTAACTGTAACAATAACATACGGTTTGAATTCATTTTAGTTGTGATTATGAAGGGAGAAACTATCATGCAAAGACACAATCTCTTTAAGACTTTTCAGAGCTATTATATAACATGTATTTACACTTCCAACAAATAAATAGGGTCTCCGTAGATCAGTTTACAAGTATTGCTAACTTGCATGACTAATTTTAGAAGTAATAAAGATAGATCAGTGCATATGTTGGCTGGGTGGTTGAATGACAGTGGGTATGGATACGCGTGGGAAGAGTAACAGCAAGCCAGCGAACTTGCCGCCACTGCGCTGGACCGACCGACCAAGTCACAGCCACGAGGTATGGGGGCGACTGTCAGTACATCTGGCAACACTGCTGCGGCTGTATGACGCTGCAGGTGGGGGAAGGTCTCAAGCACGCGGGTATCTGCAAGGCTTATCGCGCAGCAACGATACATCCTCCTCCGACAACTGGCTCTCGAATGAGCGCTCCTTTTTTTTCTGACGAGCTCCCATATCCCGCTATACCACCAGCATGAACCCCTGTGGGCCCTCCAGCATGCATGTTAGTAGCTAAGAGCGGTTGGAGTATGGATGCGTTTCAGGGCAAGACATATACGCTCCAGTCAGGGTTTTTATTGTGATAAAGTCGCATGCATCGCGGCTGTAGCAGGGTTGTCTGGTGCCACGGCTGCAATTGTGGCCATGGGCACACCCCGAAGTAGGAAGAGTCAGATTGAAGGGCACAGGAAAACCAACATTTGTATACAGCATAGACATTGCTTCACCTGAACAATGGAAAAAAGTTTGAAAAACTAGTTTTATTATTGTCAGAAAGGATGTTATATTATTATGTTTATCGAGGATGAGACAAGTAAAAACTAACTTTAATGCCACAAATTGCATACACCTAGATATTTCATAATCCAGGAAATAATATTTATTTACATGATTTATTTTGCCCCTTATTATGAATTGAGATCATGTTGGGTACAGCTCCATTCCTTTGCATTCTCCTCAGCATACCAATCAGCACTTTGCAGCTTATGCGTTGTAATCAACACTCTTTTATTTTCTTCTGTTTAATCATCAAAACAACCAATAAAAAGTAAATTTGTGCTTAGATGCTTGTGAATATGAATACTAGAAACAATTTTTATGAAAGTCTAAATAGAAGCAAACTTCGAGCTAGTATTTACATATCAAATGTTTATGAAATTATGTGATGAAGACTTGAACAACTTACTAAACTAGATAAGTTAAATTTAAACATGATTTTTTAACTTAAATAAAAGAATAATACATTCTTTCAATGATTCATGCAATGGGGAATTTTGATTTATTGCAGTTTTTTGGACATACGCCATTGCAGCAATGGCGTATGTCCAAAAAACTGCAATAAATCAAGAATAATACAGTTAATTAAAATGTAATTGGTTTTGACTGATTGCTAGGGACCGGAAAAATTCGCGGTTTGGATAGCCTTCAGGATAGACTGCATATTCCCCTGTACACTTGGGCAAGTAACGCAAGTTCATTGGCTGCCGACTTGTAAGTCGTCTCAGCTGGTTTGTCCGTGATTCGATCCTTCTTTGGTTGAGGTTTTATAACTGGTTGAGATTTGTCAAGTGTCAAGATGAACAGTAAGCCAAAAGCAAAATCATATAAAATGTATATGTGTTTGAATTTTATCATATCGCCGAATGAATCTGCGAATTTTTACGGTCTCTACAGTTTGCTATCTTAAGAAAGCACAAGGTTAATATGTAGAGGTATTGTTTTAATAGTGAACCTACCAGACTGTTTTTGTCATTGGTAACCTGCTGTGTTCATCGGTGTTTTTGTCATTGTGTTGTCCATAATATATGTTTGTCTCCATTGTTGTGTTTTCTGTGTGGTCCAGTTTGTGGGTTGTCTGCATTTCTCGTTGTTGTTGATACGGTTTCGTCGTTAGGCCACTGTATCCGTGTGTGCTGTTATTATTCATGACCAAATTACTTCCACGGAATTATTGTGCTATCTGATTATTTTAAGTTTGGCTGTGTTCGTCTGTGCTGTGATTATTGTGTTTTTTTTTTTAATAACATGCTTTGTTTCATCTTTTGATAAATATTTTTGACATCAGCTATTTTAACTTGTATGTTTTATGTTTCCATTTTGCATTTCTGGTTTTACATTTCTGAGTTTTCCATGACAAACTTTTCAAAACTGTAATTACTTATGTACAAAAAACTATCTTAAATTACCAAATCCCATCGCATAAATCATTTAAAGATCGTACAAAAATTATATAATAATTATTTCACCAACGCAGATTCAGACCATTAAATGTATTTTAAATTAAATTTTTACGTTTGTAAATATTACACATATGCACTAAATTTTATACACGGAAAAAATTTAGCTTAAAATACTTACCGCAAATTTTTCATAAATATGGTGAAAACCCTTAAAATTGGTACAATAAAACATTCTCGTCATTCTGCATCAGAATTTTGAGTTATGGAACAAAATAATTTAAACGCCAAAAAAATGGTAAGCCATCGCAATTCAATGTTCCAAGACATCGACAAAAATCAGTCGTTGCCAGCTAGCACAATTATTAATTATAAATATATAGGATGCTTAGCGCCCCAAGCCAGATTAATATAAATTTTCAAACATCGCTTCTTAGTATTTGCAATATACTTCATTGAGTGCACTACGATGTATTGACTAGTAGTACAAGGCAACATTCTCAATTATGAATGCCAAATAGCTAGAGAGATGATGGATAATAGTTTTAATTATATAGGTGCTATAAAATGCTACAAAGTGATTTATAAGCTATTAAAAACTACAATGTGGTTTATCTTCTAATAAATAAAAATCTATACGCACCCATATGTTCCCTATGGAACACAAAACGGCTGGACCGATTTTGAAGAAATTTTCAGGCAATCTTCAGATTAGCCCAGCGGGTGATCCTGTCAAGTTTAGTAGCGTATCAACTAGATGGCGCTGCAGCGCATGAACTTCTATCTTACAATGGCAGAACCATATCTACCGGGTTCTGCTAATTAGCTATAAAATGCTCCAATCAGGCTTTAAAGCAGAAAAATTTGATTGCCATACAAAAATGACTTGCTGCAATTTTTTTTGTAGATATCAAAAACATTTTCCAATACAAAGTCAGTAATTGTAGCCAACTTTTTTCCAAGTGAGATGCACCAACTTGTAATAAAAAAAAAACTTTCATCATCCAGTATTTTTTTGTGTATTTCAATTTTCCTCATACTGAGTGCATGCACTATTTGCTTAACTCGACAAATTATTTAACACGTAAATGGGAACCAGTTGTGACATGGAGAACAAACTGGCGCTACTTTCTAAGCGACACGTAGGTTTCATCAGTAGCGGTTGTTAAAATGCATGTTGCCATTATCAACTGTAGGGCACAGAAAATATATCTTGTTACTTTATGTCGGTAATCCAAATGTTCTGTTGTGCACACACTGTTACATCGATAATTGGAAGAATAAAAGACAACAGATAAGCGTAATAAAAGTCTCATCTAAATGACAGTACAATTATTAACTGCAAACATCACCAGCTATAATTTAACCCAAAGCATTTCGAAAATAATTTCTTTTAGATTTATTGGAAATGTATTTTCTGCACGCACTAGCAATTTCACATTAATTTGTGTTTTCTTGTAACCAAAACAATAATATTCTATATAAACACAGTGTAGAATAGTACTTAAAAATAATAAAGAATTTGTGCAAAAAAATGGCCTTCCAAAAACTGACTCAACTGTTTGCTAAATAAATTGCTTTTTGTTTAATTTATTGTTTAGTATAATTATAGTATTTAACATATATTCTTTAATTGAAAACATATTGCTATGAGTCTGATTTGTAAATGCTATTTTCCATCATCTCTACCAATATGCCATCACTTAAATTGTTTTTTTTTTATTTTTATAAATGCGAAACAAGTTTTATATTAGTGAGCAAATTTGCAATTTACAGCTATAATGATCTTGTAAACTGCAATTCTGTGTGCATTTTAGAAATTTTTGTATGTCTAAATAAAGGGTTGTAAATTATTGCTCTATAAATGCTACAGCTCAACATATAGCATAGCTGGAAGTAACTAAAACATTCTACTATTTGCTAGAAGTACCTGTTAAAAGATCAGAGTTAATTATTCTGAAAACAGTTTTAGGCCAAATACCTTCAAGCTAAATTATTTATGCCAATAGACTTAAAGAGGAAATAATTTAAGGTCAAATGACTTTAGGCCAAATACGTTTAGGTCAAATGACTTTAGGCCAAATATGTTTAGGTCAAATGACTTTAGGCTAAATACATTTAGGTCAAATGACTTTAGGCCAAATAAGTTTAGGCCAAATGTCTGTAGGCCAAATAATTTTAGGTCAAATAAGTGCCACAAAATTATTTTAGGCCAAGTGACTTTATGTCAAACAATTTTAGGTCAAATGACTTTAGGCCAAATAACTTTATGCCAAACGCCTTTAGGCGAAATAATTTTAGGTCAAATGACTTTAGGCCAAACAAATTTATGTCAAATGGTTTTAGGCCAAATATGTTTAGGCCAAACATCTTTAGGCAAATAATTTTAGGCCTAATGACTTTAGGTCAAAAAAGTTTAGGCCAAGTGAATGTTCTCAAACAGTTTTAGGCCAAATATTTTAGGCCAAACGACGCGCTCCCTATGTTTATTGCTGTTGTATTTGTCATAAACCTACCCTACGTTCAATACGGCCTGTAAGTAGAACCATGTTTTTTTTTACTTGTGTACAAGCTGTGGTTGTAAAGCGAATTTATATTCTTAGTTAACTAACGTCTATCATAACATATTTGGAATAAGGCTACCTTAATTTTTTTTCTAGAACGAAAATATCTGGAAATAAAAATCAAGGAAAAAAGCATGAAAGATTACGGATTTTTTTTTCCAACAACAAATGATTAATGGTTTAACTGCTTTGTGTACTATATAAAAACATAACAAGCTTTCAAAATTTTACATTTTTTTTTTTGATTATCCGTTATAGTTATGTTTTGTTTTAACTCATAAATATTTAAGTTGATTGCCAACGTCACGAGTGTACAATAATTTATGTCACACTGCTCCGGGTTGCAGGTAAAGTAACAGGCGTGAAATTTGATTAGAAACGCGTTCTATTTATTCAGGCCCTTTAATTGGGCGTGACGGACCATGTGCCAAATATGTAACAATTATAAGTAGGTGAAGTATTAAACAAAAAGAACTTGAATGCAAAATAATGCATCTAAAAAAAATAATTTGCAAGGTTCTTTCGTGGATGTTGTAATGTATGGGCAATATTTACTTAATTTTGGTTTTTGGATAAATTAATTGTGGTTTGTAAAATTTTAATAATTTTGTATAATTGCTGTAAAAAATTTATTTCCTGTCCTTATTAATTAATCGAGCTGTAGAAATAAGTTTATCTGAAAATTTACGTTATCTTCATTAAACATTGCCACTATTTATACTTTTTAACTTCCAAATGGTTTTTGAATTTTGTAATTAATAACGTACCATCCATAATTACATATGTGAGCGATCGGTCACTGACCTCATCTTCAATACTCCTCGTGACTCCTGCGCCAGGAAGAACATATATATACTTCTGACTAGATTATTTAATATAGATCTTCCCTTGTTTTTATTTTTTATTTATCATTCCATGAACATTTTTAAAACAGAGAAGACCATCAGATATCTATCTAACCAAAAAACATAGAAAAATAACATTTAGTTTTCAAAATATGATTTTTCTTTTAGTTTAAGATACATTTTATATAAACCTACATTTTTAAGTATGAAAACTTTTGTAAATAGTTAACCATTTGGTTAATACCAGTATAAATTTTTCTTCAGCATTGTAAGATGTGTAAAATCATTTTGGAAAACTAAAATAATTTAAATTTAATATTGGGTAGTATAATAATTGTTTTTTGAATATTTATTAAAAATAGAAGGAAAACACTGAAGTGTATGTTCATGTTAAAAGTTAAATAAAAATTTTGTCGAATTAGCTAGCGAGACTGTAAAGTCACCAATAAATAGTTTGTACGACAAATTTCAACGTGTTGATTGATCAGTTTCAATACTTTATTTCGTAATACATGATCTAGTATTGTAAACTTTAGGATATTAGTAGTTAAAAAAAAAGCGATGTTTTAGAGATACACGAATATACACACAGAGTAAGTCGAGCACATGGTACTGTGGCGAGGCACACTAAAAGCAATTCTGAGAATTTATTTCGGTCACGGGATTATCTTACCCGTGCCGGTTGTGGGTTGTCTCCCTCTCACGCACTCACGCACACACAGGTAGCCTGCCTCCCCTCCGGGCCGGGGTCCCTCACCACGCTACCTGAGCGGTGGGCGGCGAGCTGGCTTCGCCGAGCGGCAGCACGAGACGGTGGAAAACTTTCAGGATTTGCAGAAATTTCGGAAAAGATATCTCGGAATTCAAAGCGATGACTATATGTTTTAAATACATGAATTTCTTCAGAAAAAAATTATATTTTTTTCTAGACTTGTACTTTTTTTCTGTCATTCTCCTAAGCAGTATAAAATGGCCCCAAAGTTGGACAAGTTGGTGATTTTTTATTTCATATTTTGATAGAAAAAAACATAAATGTAAAAGTATACAGACAATTCGTGTAGTATCTTCTCGTGGGTGAAAAATTTTCAGATTCGTAGTGTCGATCAATAAAGTCCCATCATTATTCAAAAAACATAGTGTTCCGCTAACTTCTGAAGCTACTAGGGAGGCCCCTTAAGAAGTTATACGCGAAAAGATAGAGTATTTATCTACTTGCATATAGGGAGGATATCCCCCTAGTGTTAGATTAGCTACTGAACATTCAGAAAATAAAAATAAGTGTTCAAGAGGTAATCATAATTCATAAAAGAAAAGTATCACTATCAATTTATCTTTTTTACACATAAGGATATATGTCAACTGGACAAAGTGTGGTTCTTAATATCAACTTCATGGAGATTATAAATGTGTGCCAATAATAGTGTCATTACATAAAATACTATTAACCCTTAGTTAAACCATTTATCCAGTTAAGTCATCCGTTGTATCATAAATCAAATTTTGCCAAACATCATAGTAGGTTACATGTGTAAGTCTTATCATCGATATCACCGCGTGTACACTTAAAATATGAAACACTTACAGTAAAACCTTTTTGTTGCGACCCCATTTATTGTGACCACCTCTCTATTACAACCTGATTTCGAGGAACCGTGAAAAAATTGCAGAAAATCCGAAGAAAATCGGACAGAAAATAAGTTTCTTGTGGTGAGTAGCGTGTTACTGCGTTTCTCTTGCCGAATGCCGACTTCTTTTAACTGCCGCAGCTATGTTTATTTTGACAGCTCAAGCAATTATCTTTTCCCGTGGGTAGATAGAAAATGGTCGCATCTCCCAGCAAAAAAAAAAAAAAGGCTACGCCACTTATTCCCCTCGCAGGAAACACACAGGCTGCCGTCTGTCTCCCCCGCATTTATCTTTCTTCTAACATTCCTCGTCTTGCCTCTCGCGCGAGCAATAATGCAGCGACCACGCATTGGGCCGTTTTATGCTTTGTTTGGTGACAGCAGCTTGATTTTATTCGGTACAGTAGAATCCCGCCGATGCGACCCCCTTCTGATGTGTCCATTCCGTTTATACGACCGTTTTTTGAGATATGTACCGTGAAAAATTTGAGCCGATAAAGTCGAAAATTTGAGTAAAATCGGCTGAAAAACACGTCTGTTACACTTTGTTGGGCGCTATGTGTTCACGTTTATCTTGGCGAGAGCTGGGGGCAGTGTCTAGCCGAGCTCGGCGCGTCCACTATCGCACGAAAAGCCGTCTCAGCTGTCATGTTATCTTACCCGCCTGCACGAAAAGCCGCTGTGGTAGCTTCTGCGAGAGTGTAAGAAACTCGTCCGGCCAGCATCCTCCTCCCCTCCCACACCGCGTGTGACAAAAGACAGGTTGTATAGTCCATTCTCGGTAAAATAAATATTTTTATGGGCTTATACGACTGTCCTTCGCTGTTAATAAATACTTTATAAGTTTAAGTTATTATGATACAATTTGTTTATTAGTCACACAGCAGTTTCTGCTGAAAAATCACAAATACCTCAAATTTTATTGAATCGAAAAATTTAGCAGGGCCGTTGTAACCCTTCTTCCTCCTCAATTGGAAGAGGGGTTGCGTCCCCGACTCACTCTGGGCGCGAAGGGAAAAAATAAATATTAAAACCAGGCATAAAAAGCTAAACAATATAAATTCCCCACACCACTGCCCAGGGGTCAGGCCAAAAAATTCAAAGGATATAATAGTAGAGTAACCATTAAACAAACAAGAGGCAAGACTTTGGACGTATGTTATTAAAAAATAGAAATTTGCAAAAATAATTTTTACTATACATAACCATACAAGCTTAGTTACAAAAGCTGACGTTAATAATGGCAGCATCTTATCCCCATTTGCGATACTAACAATAACCTTTAAAAAATCGTAAAAATATAAATACTGATAACAACAAGTATAAAAATATATAAGGGCGTGAGGCGTGGCCACTATAAAATATCAAAATATACTGACTGCCCTAATACCAAAAATCAAACAAGACAATCAATATAAATATATAAAAAATTCTACAATAATAAAACTGAAGTACAAAAAATTTATTTAAATAAAGTTCTTAAACTCTCAATCAACGGTTTAGTCTTTCTTCAGATGTTCGCTGCTAAAGACTTGCCAAAAAAAACAAAGTTAATATCCTAGGCGTGCGCTGGCTTCCTGACCTTCCTCACCAACTCCAGAGTCTAATGCCACGCCGGGCCATAGGTACGAATTCACAAAGGCGTGAACGATGACCAAAAAAAAAAATTATCTTATTTTTAAGGGAAATGTAGCAAAAACTCTTCACGTAACATAACCATGTTACCACAGAAGTATTTATCATCAGCTTCAAACAAAGTCTTACTTCTTTATTAACTTGCCAATGATTTTATAAAAACGTAGAATGGCCGCACCAACCAACATCAGGCTGCGCATGTAGTCCAATACCGATCGCATACTTTTAATAATACTGCACAAGCTGATATATTAGCTAAAGCCAACTTTAAGTATGCAAATTCCGAAGACAAAGTCTCAAAAACAAATTGCAAAATGTTCGTTTCTTCCAAACTTATACTTTTATGGCAACTACAGGCAAACGGGCGACCTTTTTTAAAAAATCCCACACTGGAACAACGTGTGAAACAAATGGGCCTCTTCACCAAACTGGCTAATAAAAGTTCCGTCCAAATAAAATTTAGTATGGGAAAATACACAGTTCACTAGGTTTGCCAAAAACCAGTGCAGCACCACGAGGGTAAAAATCAAAATTGCGGCCTCTCTTTACCTTGATAAGTTCAGTATCACAGGGCAAACCATTGCCCTGTCACCCAGCGTGGAGCCTCCACCCCCATACTCTTCGCCGCCCGGCACACCAGTCTCGCCGTCACATGGCTCTGTCCTCGACGGTCGCTCGGCACAAACTCTCTCGCCGGCCCAGCTGATTTTTTCTTCCCGGCAAGCCGAATGTCTGACGTCATCAGCCAACCGCCGGGCGCTCACCAAGTGGTATTTACGTGAAACACAATCGATATTCTTAAACTCATAATCGATAGCTACCAAACGGCGTATAACTAATTAACAGAAACAAATATAATTAAAAAAATTTACAGATAAATTAACATTAATTAAAAAAGGCGTAAAAATACGTGAAATAAAAAACCATATAAAACTAGAGACCAGCAACAAAAATAAATTACAAGTAAAAATGTGGCCCTGCCGGCCACAACCTCCGCCTTGAACAAAAAAAAAATTTAAACAGCAATCTTAAATAACTAAAACGTCAAAAAAAAAACCTTGGACTTGGAGACAAAGTATTCTCAAAAACTTCTAATCCAACAAACCAGCCCAAACTCAAACAAACAAACCTGCAACAAGGAAGACTTGCCTCCAAAGCCTCAGTCAAAATTTCAACGCTCAAAAAAAAAAAACAAGAGAAGGATTTTCCAACAAGTAACGGAAAAAACAAACTAAACTCACAAACCGAACAAACGGGATCTAAGTATGCCAAAACAAAACAAACAAGCTCCAAAGTCAAGACCGAAACGTATTAGACAAAACCTTCTCTCTCAAAATTATCAATAACTAAAGGTTGCAAACTAAAGCAAAGAACTATAAAAACTATAACCTCACAGGAAAAAAATCAA
This sequence comes from Bacillus rossius redtenbacheri, assembly GCF_032445375.1. NCBI lineage: Eukaryota > Metazoa > Arthropoda > Insecta > Phasmatodea > Bacillidae > Bacillus > Bacillus rossius. The sequence continues at coordinate 7,565,637 of NC_086337.1, read as the reverse complement.
AACCATCACTGGAAATCTAAAAGACCACTAAAATTCCTGGTGCTGATCCTGCTCCCGCAGCTTGCAAATTAGCGTAAACCTGTTCTTTGGGAAGTTTATAAATCCAAGAAACTGCCATTATTAAAAAAATCAAAAAAGTCAGCAAAATCGCAAAAGTCCAAAGTCTCTGCCTAGCAGAGTGGCGCAGGTTGTAACCCTTCTTCCTCCTCAATTGGAAGAGGGGTTGCGTCCCCGACTCACTCTGGGCGCGAAGGGAAAAAATAAATATTAAAACCAGGCATAAAAAGCTAAACAATATAAATTCCCCACACCACTGCCCAGGGGTCAGGCCAAAAAATTCAAAGGATATAATAGTAGAGTAACCATTAAACAAACAAGAGGCAAGACTTTGGACGTATGTTATTAAAAAATAGAAATTTGCAAAAATAATTTTTACTATACATAACCATACAAGCTTAGTTACAAAAGCTGACGTTAATAATGGCAGCATCTTATCCCCATTTGCGATACTAACAATAACCTTTAAAAAATCGTAAAAATATAAATACTGATAACAACAAGTATAAAAATATATAAGGGCGTGAGGCGTGGCCACTATAAAATATCAAAATATACTGACTGCCCTAATACCAAAAATCAAACAAGACAATCAATATAAATATATAAAAAATTCTACAATAATAAAACTGAAGTACAAAAAATTTATTTAAATAAAGTTCTTAAACTCTCAATCAACGGTTTAGTCTTTCTTCAGATGTTCGTTGCTAAAGACTTGCCAAAAAAACAAAGTTAATATCCTAGGCGTGCGCTGGCTTCCTGACCTTCCTCACCAACTCCAGAGTCTAATGCCACGCCGGGCCATAGGTACGAATTCACAAAGGCGTGAACGATGACCAAAAAAAAAAATTATCTTATTTTTAAGGGAAATGTAGCAAAAACTCTTCACGTAACATAACCATGTTACCACAGAAGTATTTATCATCAGCTTCAAACAAAGTCTTACTTCTTTATTAACTTGCCAATGATTTTATAAAAACGTAGAATGGCCGCACCAACCAACATCAGGCTGCGCATGTAGTCCAATACCGATCGCATACTTTTAATAATACTGCACAAGCTGATATATTAGCTAAAGCCAACTTTAAGTATGCAAATTCCGAAGACAAAGTCTCAAAAACAAATTGCAAAATGTTCGTTTCTTCCAAACTTATACTTTTATGGCAACTACAGGCAAACGGGCGACCTTTTTTAAAAAATCCCACACTGGAACAACGTGTGAAACAAATGGGCCTCTTCACCAAACTGGCTAATAAAAGTTCCGTCCAAATAAAATTTAGTATGGGAAAATACACAGTTCACTAGGTTTGCCAAAAACCAGTGCAGCACCACGAGGGTAAAAATCAAAATTGCGGCCTCTCTTTACCTTGATAAGTTCAGTATCACAGGGCAAACCATTGCCCTGTCACCCAGCGTGGAGCCTCCACCCCCATACTCTTCGCCGCCCGGCACACCAGTCTCGCCGTCACATGGCTCTGTCCTCGACGGTCGCTCGGCACAAACTCTCTCGCCGGCCCAGCTGATTTTTTCTTCCCGGCAAGCCGAATGTCTGACGTCATCAGCCAACCGCCGGGCGCTCACCAAGTGGTATTTACGTGAAACACAATCGATATTCTTAAACTCATAATCGATAGCTACCAAACGGCGTATAACTAATTAACAGAAACAAATATAATTAAAAAAATTTACAGATAAATTAACATTAATTAAAAAAGGCGTAAAAATACGTGAAATAAAAAACCATATAAAACTAGAGACCAGCAACAAAAATAAATTACAAGTAAAAATGTGGCCCTGCCGGCCACAACCTCCGCCTTGAACAAAAAAAAAATTTAAACAGCAATCTTAAATAACTAAAACGTCAAAAAAAAAACCTTGGACTTGGAGACAAAGTATTCTCAAAAACTTCTAATCCAACAAACCAGCCCAAACTCAAACAAACAAACCTGCAACAAGGAAGACTTGCCTCCAAAGCCTCAGTCAAAATTTCAACGCTCAAAAAAAAAAAACAAGAGAAGGATTTTCCAACAAGTAACGGAAAAAACAAACTAAACTCACAAACCGAACAAACGGGATCTAAGTATGCCAAAACAAAACAAACAAGCTCCAAAGTCAAGACCGAAACGTATTAGACAAAACCTTCTCTCTCAAAATTATCAATAACTAAAGGTTGCAAACTAAAGCAAAGAACTATAAAAACTATAACCTCACAGGAAAAAAATCAAAACCATCACTGGAAATCTAAAAGACCACTAAAATTCCTGGTGCTGATCCTGCTCCCGCAGCTTGCAAATTAGCGTAAACCTGTTCTTTGGGAAGTTTATAAATCCAAGAAACTGCCATTATTAAAAAAATCAAAAAAGTCAGCAAAATCGCAAAAGTCCAAAGTCTCTGCCTAGCAGAGTGGCGCAGGTTGTAACCCTTCTTCCTCCTCAATTGGAAGAGGGGTTGCGTCCCCGACTCACTCTGGGCGCGAAGGGAAAAAATAAATATTAAAACCAGGCATAAAAAGCTAAACAATATAAATTCCCCACACCACTGCCCAGGGGTCAGGCCAAAAAATTCAAAGGATATAATAGTAGAGTAACCATTAAACAAACAAGAGGCAAGACTTTGGACGTATGTTATTAAAAAATAGAAATTTGCAAAAATAATTTTTACTATACATAACCATACAAGCTTAGTTACAAAAGCTGACGTTAATAATGGCAGCATCTTATCCCCATTTGCGATACTAACAATAACCTTTAAAAAATCGTAAAAATATAAATACTGATAACAACAAGTATAAAAATATATAAGGGCGTGAGGCGTGGCCACTATAAAATATCAAAATATACTGACTGCCCTAATACCAAAAATCAAACAAGACAATCAATATAAATATATAAAAAATTCTACAATAATAAAACTGAAGTACAAAAAATTTATTTAAATAAAGTTCTTAAACTCTCAATCAACGGTTTAGTCTTTCTTCAGATGTTCGTTGCTAAAGACTTGCCAAAAAAACAAAGTTAATATCCTAGGCGTGCGCTGGCTTCCTGACCTTCCTCACCAACTCCAGAGTCTAATGCCACGCCGGGCCATAGGTACGAATTCACAAAGGCGTGAACGATGACCAAAAAAAAAAATTATCTTATTTTTAAGGGAAATGTAGCAAAAACTCTTCACGTAACATAACCATGTTACCACAGAAGTATTTATCATCAGCTTCAAACAAAGTCTTACTTCTTTATTAACTTGCCAATGATTTTATAAAAAGTAGAATGGCCGCACCAACCAACATCAGGCTGCGCATGTAGTCCAATACCGATCGCATACTTTTAATAATACTGCACAAGCTGATATATTAGCTAAAGCCAACTTTAAGTATGCAAATTCCGAAGACAAAGTCTCAAAAACAAATTGCAAAATGTTCGTTTCTTCCAAACTTATACTTTTATGGCAACTACAGGCAAACGGGCGACCTTTTTTAAAAAAATCCCACACTGGAACAACGTGTGAAACAAATGGGCCTCTTCACCAAACTGGCTAATAAAAGTTCCGTCCAAATAAAATTTAGTATGGGAAAATACACAGTTCACTAGGTTTGCCAAAAACCAGTGCAGCACCACGAGGGTAAAAATCAAAATTGCGGCCTCTCTTTACCTTGATAAGTTCAGTATCACAGGGCAAACCATTGCCCTGTCACCCAGCGTGGAGCCTCCACCCCCATACTCTTCGCCGCCCGGCACACCAGTCTCGCCGTCACATGGCTCTGTCCTCGACGGTCGCTCGGCACAAACTCTCTCGCCGGCCCAGCTGATTTTTTCTTCCCGGCAAGCCGAATGTCTGACGTCATCAGCCAACCGCCGGGCGCTCACCAAGTGGTATTTACGTGAAACACAATCGATATTCTTAAACTCATAATCGATAGCTACCAAACGGCGTATAACTAATTAACAGAAACAAATATAATTAAAAAAATTTACAGATAAATTAACATTAATTAAAAAAGGCGTAAAAATACGTGAAATAAAAAACCATATAAAACTAGAGACCAGCAACAAAAATAAATTACAAGTAAAAATGTGGCCCTGCCGGCCACAACGTAAATATATTTATTTTACTGCATAGTTACTTTTACATCTGCATTCCAACATGTTTTTTTCTTTTTTTTTTACGCTGCGAAGGGACGTGGGCTTGAGCTGTCAAAATAAACATCGCTGACGGCAAGGGCGGGAGTGCATCATTTCGGTGTGTCGCTGTGATTATCTGCTCCGAAAACATGTCACAGCATTTCAGGATAGCATTGTTCTTATATCATTCGTTTATAGCCGAATGTTTTCTACCTGATCCACACAAGTTCCTTCGCCACGTTTTGAACGAAAATAACCACTAGCCGGCTAGCATAGCCGAACTCGCGTGACGCAAATTCCTTTAGCGCGAGTATTTTATGTATTTGGATATATTTAGGGACGTGGGGGGGAGAATTGGCTCGAATACTCTATTGCGGCCATTCCGTTTATAAGTCCGTTTTTCCGGAAACCGTGAGGGGTCGCATCAGCGGGATTCTACTGTATATCCTTTTCATAGGACACTTGCTATTAAAATACATTTATATTTAAGTTTGAAAGCTTGTAAATTCCTTGCCAGAGATGACTAAACTCGAACTTGGTGTGAAAAGTGACATATTTTGACACACTTTTTTGTGGGCGTGTTTTAGTGGGGAGGGAGGGGTCCGAAAATATTTACAACTGTCTTACCCCTCCCTCATAACAGCCCAATTTTACGGGAGAAGGGAGGCTGAAGGTTTTTCAAAGGGGAGCGAAGTTGTGGTGTTATAAGGGAGGACACTAGATAGTTTGTGTGTCTGGGAGGGATGAGCTAGCCTTGAAGAATGTTACCGAGAGGAGGGAAGGGTGAGCTTATGCATCATGAAGCCGCTGCCGCCAGCCTGCCAGGCGAGCTTCGTGTGCGCCCACTCGCGTTGCAGAACCTACCGCTGCCATATTTTTAAAGGAAATGTCCCATTATTTTTTTGTTATTCTTACATGAACATTATCGGAAGTATTAAAGCCGACACAAAAATACGTTGTGTGTTAAAATTAACAGATTTTAATGATCTTTCATTTCATTTCGTTTTTTTTTTTTTTTTTTTTAATTTTTTTCTGATTTTCTCATTTTGGTCAAAATGTCCAATTTTTTGACGGTTCCCGAGAAAGTATTCGTAATATCACTGCTTCATTAAATCCGGGGTTCGTGACATCGGGGTTCTAGTGTATTTAACTACGACAAGCAGAAAACGTACATGTAAACTAACCAGTAAAAATAAACTGTCTTTTGACATCTTTTCTTTAGAGGTGGCCTGTAGGGCGACGGACTTGTCATGAAGGTTGAAGTGGGTTTAAAGCGAAGCCGTCTAGCATTGTGAGTGACAGCATCCTGCCATTATATGGCTGGTTTCTTAGCGAGTAGCGATTTGTGAAGGGTTGAAATTGACTGAAAATTTCGGAAAACATCTATTACGACCCTATTCCTGGGAACCGTGAGGGGTCGTTTCTTAGAGGTTTGACTGTATATCAATACAAGTTATATGAACATACTCTTACTATATGTATTGTTAGTAGATTTTTTTTCCCCCAATATCTCAATATTTATTTGTCTTTATTTTATAAATACATCACCTTACATTTGTTTACAATCAAATTAGTCTTTAAAATAACCCACTCATGCATGATTAAGGCTTTCAATTATGTGATATTTTAGAGTCCTTTTTTTTTTCTTAGAGACTTTCATTTTATTAGTTAAGCATTTAGTACTTTTTAATTATTTTTATTTACAATATATATCTTTAATTCGTATACCGATACATATGTAATATGTCTTTATCTTATGTCTAATTAATAACATTTCCTTACTATCTATAGCATATGCCATCCTCCTATATTATAAGCTATCCTGTAAGTTATAATTTATCGTATTAACTATTACTAATATCATAATTTAATTTATTAAACTACTCCTTATATCCTATATCTCAGTAACTTATTTACATGGACACTTATCTACAAGATTTATACCATTATTTTATTGTACAAAAACGGGTCGACCCTTAACTCTTGTCCACTGTAGCGCTACATAACGTGAGCTCCCGGGAGTGAAAATTGGTACCGTGGCGCGGGAATTTTATAGGATAAGGTTGATTTTAACTATTTTGCCTGCACCTATATGGGTGCTTTTTTTTTCCCTTCATATAGACTTGTACCTTGGCTGCTTGTTTCCTAGAAGGTTGGAACGGGTTTGCGGCCATCTTGTTGTATCTGTCGTCGTCCAGGCTATTCCCCGGGTAAGGTGCAGCTGCCCGACTGCTCGAGGTAGACTCGTGGCCTCCGGGGAAAGCCAACCTGGTGCCTACCCGCGCTGGGAAATAAACCGCGACCTCTCCACTCCCGTGACCGACCGGGCCCGTGACTCGCTCGCGACTGCCGCGTGCCGCCGTCCGCGCGCGGCGCTACCTCTCCTGACACGTCTCCCCCTCCCCTCACCGTCCCCTACGGAGCTCGTGACGTGTCGCAGGCGGGGCGGAACCTAAGTCGCCCAGTGCACAGTCAGAAATAGGCCCTTCAAATAAAAGTAAAAAAAAAATATACAAATTCAGTCTCTCTTCTGCGATACATAAATTGTCTGCTGAAAAATAAAACACATCACCCTCGTCGCCGTGAAGTACTGTCGTACTTGTTGGTACCACTGCACCTAACTGGCCCCTACACCTCCCCCCCCCCCCCCCCCACGCATAACTGGCAGGAGTGGCGTTGCCACGTCATAACGGCCTGTAGGGAGCTAGGTAGGCACTTGGTTCGACGTCAAATGCCCCCCCTCCCACGAGGCCGTTATGCGCGGCATCGTCTCTCAGTTAGGCACCACTCGACGCACTTGGGGACAAGTCGAACACTGTGTGGTCAAATCTGGGGGGCCAACCTCGCGCTGCTCCCAGGAGGGTAACAGGCTCATCACGCTGCACCTGGGTCTGGGCACGTCGCGGCGCACTGGCATGGTCAGGGTGGGGCACACGTAGTCGTTCAGATACTCAGGGGCCCTGGGGGTCCTGGAGGGGCGAATTGGGGTAGCGGGTTCGCTCACCACGAGTGCCGCGGGGTCTGCCTGAGGGGGGGGGCAGCTATGGGCGGACTCGCCTTAGGTGTGGATGCCGCCTGTGGGAATATGTCGAACAGTGTGGGGGTTGGGTCGTCCGAACAGCACTCACTCCCGGTCAACCACCTCTGTTGGCGCGGGCAGCGCTCCTCCTCGTCCCCTGTGTCCGCCTCGACATCAGACCCAAGACACTCAGAGATGTTGCAACCGACCGCAGAGATCTGGCGGGGAAGGCCCTGCTCCTCACTGACCTCCCCTTCATCCTCCGAATCCGGTTCCGTGACGATTTCCCGTGACCCGTCCGCCCCCGGCCTGGGGCTCCCAGGTCGAAGAGGCGCTTGAGCTACCCGCCGCTTCTGACCCTCCCACTTCCTGTCGTTGGGCACTGCCACTGACTGCTCCCGGTACACCTGCCGTCCCGTGTCCAGGGCGGGCCACCCCTTCCATCCCCTCTCCAGAGAGTCCAATGTTGTCTCCAAATACTGCCACAGCTCCCGGCTATAAGGCCACTGCTCTGCCTCCTCCCATTCGGCCCTGCCTGGTGTTATGTCTCCCACAGCCGCGGGAGTCACGTCTCGTGCTGCGTCACCCCGGGGTGCCACGTCCTCTGTCGCGTCTGTCAGCCTCGTGTCTGTTATGTCCATGGACGTTGGTGCTGGAGTAACTTCTGTGGGTGTAGCGTCTGACACATTGCCCCTTGCTTCCCCTGGGGCCTGTGGGCGTACTGGACCATGTGGCTCTGACGTCCGGGATGCTTCTGGGGGCGTAGTCGCCGGATATGCTGGCGGCCCATCCCGACTCCTGTGCTGCCCTGTGTCCGTCTCCACGTCCGTTGCACGTCTGAGGTCATCCCTGTGAATTTTGGCTCGTCCTCCATTGGGCGTCCGTACTATGTAAGACGTTGGTCCAGCCTGACGCAGAATTAGCTGGGGCCCTGCCCATTTCGGCGCTAACCCAGTGCAGAACTTCTTGGCTCCGGATGACAGGTGATGTTGGCGCACAAACACCTGCTCTCCGGGTGCCAGCGGCGGCGGCGGCCTGTCCATCTGTGGCGTGTGCTTGCGGAGGTAGGTTTCTTGACGTTGCCTGGCCTGCTCCCGCTTCTCTGATAACTCCGCCCGCAGCGACTCACCCCACTCACCCGCCGTAGCGGCCACCACCACGCGACACTCGCCTGGCAGCGCTAAGTTCTGCCCCTGGACTAGTTCTGCTGGTGTGTACCCCGTGACCGCGCTCGTCCTTCGTCTCAGACTGTACAGGAGGGCCGGAATATGCATGTCCCACTTGCTATGGTCCTCGCCCAACCGGAGACGGAGCTGCGCCTTGATTTCCTGGTTCCGTCTCTCGGTTGGGTTGGCCCTTGGGTGGTATGTGGGGGTAGTATGATGGTCCACCCCCCACCTCCGACACGCCTGCTTCCACCTGGCCCCCGTGAACTGGCATCCATTATCACTTAAGACCACTGCCGGGTATCCAAATCGGGGAAAAACCTCCCCGTCCAACAGGGCGACTAGTGTACCCGAACGGACATTGGAGACAGGGTAGGCCTCCACCCACCTGGTGAACAGGTCCGTTACTACCACGAGAAACCTTTTCCCCCTGCTGCTCCGGGGATAAGGGCCCATGATGTCCAGCGCTATGGTGTGGAAGGGGTACTGGGGCCGCCTGGGTCGCTGCTGCTCCTCGCCATCTGCCCTCCTTGCCTTGCAGTGTTGACAGCGGAGACAATTCCTCACATATTCCCGGACGTCCCTGGTCACCCCCGGCCAGCGAAATGTGGTGCGCAGCGCCTCCGCCGTCTGCTCTGCGCCGTTTGAGGCATTGACTATCTGTCCTCAGGGTGAACTATTTGCCCTCAAGGTAGTGCCGGTAGCGACTGACCGCCCACACTACCGCCAAGCACTCCTGCTCATTTACGTCATAGTTCCTCGCGGCTGGCCCGAATTTGGAGCTAGCATACTCCAACACTCTCCGCTCGCCGTCAGGGCCGACCTGGTATAGCACCGCCCTCATACCCACCTTGCTGGCATCCGTCTGGAGGTACAGAGGCTCCCCTGGTGCCATGCGGGCGAGAACATGACTTCTCCGGAACAGGCGCTTGACGGCAGCCAGGGCGTCGTCTGCCTCGGCTGTCCACCTATACTTCGTCTTGGGCGAGAGCAAGTCTGTGATAGGAGCAGTCACCGTCGCGAAATCCGGGATGAAGGAACGTAACCAATTCAAGAGGCCCATTAGGCGCTGCAACTCCTTCCTCGTGCGTGTTGCTGGCTTGGTTTCAATTAGGTCTAAGTGCTTTGGCAGCGGTCGGCAGCCCTCGGCATCAACAATATGCCCCAGGTATTCGAGATCCGCCGCCCCGATGTGACACTTACGTGGCGCACATGTGAGGCCGTGCCTGGCCACCCGTTCGAGGACCAAGGCAAGGTGTTGTGCATGGTCCTCCCACGACCTGGACCAGACGATCACGTCGTCCAGATAGGACGTGACAAATTCGCCCACGAACCCATCCAGGACGCGGACCATCATGGTCTGAAACGTCATGGGGGCGTCCGTCAGCCCGAACGGCATGGCGCAGAACTGGAATCGGCGGCCATCCGGGGCGGTGAAGGCTGTCTTGGGGCGGTCCTCAGGTTTAACAGGGACCTGCCAGTACCCGCTCTTTAGGTCTAGTGATGTGAATATAGTGGCGTCCCCCAGCCCCGCGAGGGAATCTGCAATGTTTATGAGGGGTGGGGGTGCAGGGATTGTTACTGAGTTCACCGGCTTAAAATTCACACAAAAACGAAGAGACCCGTCCTTCTTGGTTGCCATAACCACTTGGCTGTTGTAAGGGGACTCGCTTGGCTCGATCACCCCGTCCCTGAGCATCTCTGTAATCTGCTCCTGTATGGCCACCCGCTCGACTGGTCCAAAACCATGGGGCTTTACAAAAATGGGTTGGTGGGGCCGGGTAGGTATAGAATGCTCCGCCATTGTCGTGCGTCTTAGCATGTCTGTGGCTGCGAAGACTTGAGGGTGCTGTGACAACACGTCCTCGAACAGGGTGACATACTCAGGGGGCACGTCATTGGTAATGTCCGCCAGTCGGACTGGGTTGGCTGGAGGGGCGGGAACTGCTCGACCCACGCCGTACACCGTGCGACGGCCCCGTTGACCCACGTGCAGCCTACCTTGTCTGATGTCGATGGTGGCGTCCTCCTGGACCAACCAGGGTAGGCCCAGGATCAGGTCATCTCGGAGTCCTTGGACGACCAGGGCGCTCGTCTGACTAGACTGGTCACGTATGCCGATGGTTACCTGGGCGCGCCCAGAGGTGGGTGCGCTGGTCCCCTCGGTGGCCATTAGGACGGTCCCCTCGTACTGCTCCAGGTCCCCCTCCGGCACCAGGTGGGCAGCGACGTACGAGTGGCTCGCCGCCGTGTCCACCAGAGCATGGACGGGGTGCCCGTTCAGGAGCACCGGGACTCGGAGCAGAGTAGCCTCGTCCCCCCCCAGCCGTCCTAGGCAGGCAGGTGCGGCCCAGCTCGCTGCAGGGGCTGCCGGTGCGCCTGACGGCCGGGTGGGTTCGGCCGTGCTGGCCAGTGACGTGATGCCGGCGGCTGCTAGTACCGGTACGTCGCTGACGTCCTCTGGTGGTGCCAGCTGTGCTGGTACACCCTGATGTGCTGCGGATGACGTCGCGACCTCTGATGACGTTTGCCCGTTCGTCCTGTTCCCCGTGAATCTGGCTGAAGATTCCTGTCGGCGACCCCTCTCTCTGTCCGCCGGCAGTGACTGATTCGTGATCGTCGGGCGGGTGCGTTGGGGACAGTGGCCGACTAAATCGCTGCCCCCTACTGGAAGTTTCCCGGCCGGCGTCCCTCGGCCTCCATCTTCCGCCACACTTGTTCCCGTGTCGGACAGTCCACGTGCCAGTGGTATTGCTCAGAGGTGCAATATTGACACCGCGGTGGCCTGCTGTCACTCGCCCTTCTGTCCGCATACCGCCCGTCCCGCCTGGCTGCTTGTTCCGGTCTAGCCTCGAGTTGCGGTCTTGAGTGACGTGGGGGAGGCTGGGCCCCATAGGGCACCAAGGCCATAGCGTCCCCTGGCGCCACCTGTCCCTGAACACGAGTCTCGCGCCTCGGGCGAAACGGCGTCCTCTCCTCCCGGTTGGCACGCAAGTTGCCTTCCACCTCCCTTGCCCGCTCGACAAACTCGGACAGCTCCAAATCGGTCGCGCCCCGCATGAATGGTCTCAAGTCCGGTGACAGCTGCTCGCAGATGAGTGGGAGGATCTCGCTCGTCGGCCTCCCAGGGTCCAAACGGCGATAGAGTCGCATTTTCATGTGCACAAATGCCTCGACGCTTTCACTGTCCGCCTGCGTCGTGCAGTACAGCTGCTGATGACAGCTGGCCCGCGCCTGTGGCCCGTTGAAGCGCCTCTCGAATGTCCGCACAAACTCCTCCCATCCTGTGAGGTAATCGCCGGTGTCCGTCCACCAGGTTCGTGCACGGCCCCGTAGCTGCCCGCTGACCTTGGGCACCCAACTGTCCCTCGGCACACTCGCCAATCTGTCCCGGCATGCGGCTAGGAAGGCCCGCGGACATTCGTGTAATTCTCCCGAAAACTCCGGCAACACGACGGCGACCTCTGTCACTCGCATCACTATAGGTGAATGTCCGTGATTCTGTCCGTCACTCTCCCGCGTCACTCCCGGATTCCCTGTCTTGTTCCACGGACAGGTGCACACTTCACTGTCCTCCGTTTTTACGCCGCCCAGTTTCGCGGTAAAAACTAGCCCGCACCACGCGCACCTATCTCCCCCTTCCATCTTTGTTGCGTCGGAGTCCATGCCGCCACTGCGTCCCTCCGACCCGGCTGAACCGGCAGGCCCGTCCATTATCGCTCGCACGATAAGCTTTGTAAGCGAATACGCGCCGACACTCAACACCGCCGTGCGACACTTCACTCGCAGCTCGCTATCTTGCCGCGCGATCTGATCCCTGCGTGAGACGCGACGTGCTATCGTCCGCAGCTCGCTATCTCGCCGCGCGATCTGATCCCGGCGTGAGACGCGACGTGCTTTCGCCCGCTGTCGCGCCGCACTGGCGCGCCTGCTTCCGCTCCCCGTGTCTCTTGCTTCCCTGCGTACTTTCACGGCCCGTCCTACGACTCTGCACGTCACTGAAATTACTCACTACTGTTCGTTGCCCTGTGTAAAGTTCGTAGCCACACAAGTTGAGCGCCACTTGTCGTCGTCCAGGCTATTCCCCGGGAAAGGTGCAGCTGCCCGACTGCTCGAGGTAGAGGGAGGTTCCGGCCTCGTGGCCTCCGGGGAAAGCCAACCTGGTGCCTACCCGCGCTGGGAAATAAACCGCGACCTCTCCACTCCCGTGACCGACCGGGCCCGTGACTCGCTCGCGACTGCCGCGTGCTGCCGTCCGCGCGCGGCGCTACCCCTCCTGACACGTCTCCCCCTCCCCTCACCGTCCCCCACGGAGCTCGTGACGTGTCGCAGGCGGGGCGGAACCTAAGTCGCCCAGTGCACAGTCAGAAATAGACCCTTCAAATAAAAGTAAAAAAAAAAAAATACAAATTCAGTCTCTCTTCTGCGATACATAAATTGTCTGCTGAAAAATAAAACACATCACCCTCGTCGCCGGGAAGTACTGTCGTACTTGTTGGTACCACTGCACCTAACTGGCCCCTACACCTCCCCCCCCCCCCCCCCCCCCCCCACCATAGATACACTGCACCACACACGCATAACTGGCAGGAGGGGCGTTGCCACGTCATAACGGCCTGTAGGGAGCTAGGTAGGCACTTGGTTCGACGTCATATCCTTATACTTACTCTTATATATTTTTTCTCTCTTTTTTGCGGGTGTCTATTGGTTGCGGAGATGTAATCACAGTTGGGCTTAATGTCTAATTTCTTCCCGTATGATCGCTGATATTTGAATAATTCTTATGTGAGTGTTCATATGTAATTACGCCTGTTTTCTCCAGCCAATACACACCTGCATGAGTACGAAAGCTAGGCATATTGTTACTGATGGCACTGACTGCAAACATGCTGAGTATTAATAGATGACAGATTCCCTGAAAGAACTCCATGATTGGCTCCTCCCCCTGTAATACAAAACATGCCATTAGGTTCATACATTTTCTACTATGCTATATCAGTATCCTATATATTTTTCTTGCGTTACTGTCTTATTGTTGTCGTTATTCTTATTACTAGGCCATGCATTATCACTCTGATAGCATTAAAAACTGTCGGTTTATGTATGCTCGCTTTAAATGACGTGTTGACACCGTGTCGTTGATAATTTTATTACCTTTCTTCATTCTCAACACTAACGTTGCTGGCCCCAACACCTTGACAACCTGGAAAGGACCTATGTATTTAAATGATAATGATTTATGCCGAGCTTTACGTCTAAGCCAAACAGAATCACCTTCCTTGTATTATTTACTTTAAATTTCTTATTAAACTTGGTTTCCTGTATTTTTTGACTGTGCATGATATTTATTTTTGTAGCTCTTTGACATATTTCACATGATTTGACATATTTTGTTACATCCTTACTCATTGTATCCCAATAATATGCCTGGCTTATTTTTGCAATTGTCTTAAATATGCCGAAATGGCTGCCTCCTAAAAGTGCATCATGGTGGGCTTGTATAATTTCCGGTTGAAAATTTTTAGGGACTAGTGTCAGATGAATTTCTCCTTCCGGTGTATTTAATTTATAATATATTTCCCCATTATTTTTCATTCCATAACATCGAGCTAATTTGATGTATTTTCCCTCCGCATGTTCCGGGTCTGTAAGGGCTACTTTTAATTTTTGAATATGAGGGTCTTCACTATATTCTCCTTGGAAGGGTGATGTGTTTACAATGTCGTTCACTGAAAATATTAATTCTTCATCTCGTTCAATACCTATATCGTACCTGGAGTTCAACACTACTGTTTCAAATACTTGTTTATTATGTTTGTTATGTTTGAGTAGCACTATTGTTTGAGTAGGCATTTTAGTTTCGAATGTTTTTTCTTGACCTGTTTCGATATCAATTATCTTAATATTGATCTGATAAATTTCCACAGCTGCGTGTAATATAGGCTCAATTAATACCTCGTTTATTAGTAGAATTTTTTCTTTGTTCAATATTGGGCTACCCAGATTTTCGTAAAATGTTTTGTAATCATTCCAGTTTTTGTGGATGTGTTTAGCAATGGTTGTTTGTATCTCACTTTCCTTATTTTCTTCTGGAAATATTGCGTCAGCAAGAGAGTGAAAAATTGAATTACCTCGAGCGTGACATGCTCTTACTATATATTCCTTGTTTCCTACGCGCTTATTTATGTATTGCTCATCTGTCGTCGGCACACGTGATAGAGCGTCTGAAATTTTATTGTTCGCACCTTTCACTATTTTTGCTTCGAAGTCGAACTCAGCAACTGATGTGGCAAATTTTTGTATTCGCATATTGTGTTCCGCCATGCTTCTTAAGTATCTCAGGCTAGCATGGTCTGTCTCAATAATAAAATGTCTGCCATATAAATATAGCTTAAACAGATGGCAGAAATATTTTATGGTGCCTAATTCTCGTTCTGTTGTTGACCAGCGAGTTTCATTGGATGTCCGTTTCCTTGATGCATAAGCTATAATGTGACGGTTTCCGCGTTCATCCTTTTGCATTAAGTTTGCACTTATTGCCATTTGGGATGCGTCACATGCTAAAATTGTTTCTCGGTTTTCAACAAATTTTTCTAATAGTGGTACTTCCGAGACTGCCTGTTTTAACTGTTGGAAAGCAGTTTGCTGTTTTATCCCCCAATGGAGGTTCGTTTGTTTTTTTGTAAGCTCTATTAATGGTTCTGCCACTGTTGCGTAGTTTTTGATATATCTCCTTAAGTATGAAGTCATGCCCAGAAATGACCGTAGCTGCTTAATGTTTTTTGGTTGTGTCATACGGTTTATGGCTTCCACCTTGTCTGTATCTGGTTTTATTCCATTCGGTGTTATACAATGTCCCAATATTTTTATTTCATCCTGTGCAAATTTGCACTTTGCAGGGTTGACTTTTACGTGAGTGAAACTGCTGTAACCTGTTAAATACATCCTGTAAATTTTGTAGATGTTCCTCGAATGAGTCTCCCATTACAAAAATGTCTTCTGCGTATGCTATCACAGAGTGCTACCTCAGTGGTCCTAATAAAATATCAATAAACTCTTGAAAATAACCTGGTGAGTTTGAAAGTCCCACTGGCATTCTATTGTAGTGGTATAACCCTATTTTGTCAATAGTGAAGGCTAACTTATGTCTGTCTTCCTATCCTTACGAGTATAGCGTAAAATCCTGAAAATAGGTCCAGTGATGTTATGTATCGCGAGTTCTGTAACGTCTGTAATATATTGTCCGTTCGTGGTGAGGGATATGACATTCTCTTGACGTAGTTATTTAAGAGACGAAAGTCTGTTAAGAAGCGTATTCCTCCGTTCTTCTTCTGTATCACCAGTGATAGTGCTGCGTACGCACTGTCTGACCTCTCGATAATTCCGGCTGCCTCCATTTGCTTCACCTGTGCCATTAAAGCTTCTCTAACTTTTGGCACGATTCTGTATGGTCTTGTGTGGATCGGTTTGTCTATTGTCAGTTCGACTTTTATTTGATAATTTTTAGTTTCTGTTATATCTTGTATTTTGAATGCAAAGTGATTTTTGTTTTCTTTAATAAGTCATCTTAACTTAGCTTGTTCCTGCTGAGATAACTTTTTATTTATTCCTTCATATGGTGACTACGCTTGTTTGTACTGCATTTCTTCTACTTTACGAGTACATTCTTGAATCGAACCTGCATATGTTTGGAAGTTTTCATTTATCATTTCTATTTGAATAATTTTCTGGGATTTTGCTGTTTCCATGACAATTATGCCTTCTTTCATAAATGGGACCACGTACTTTTGTAGAAAGTTACACCCAAGTATTATATCTAGGGCTGGGCCGATACCACTTTTCACCGATTCCACCGATAGCGATTCTTATGGGCCGATACTGCCAATACTCGATGCCGATACTAACCAAAGAAATGTTTCTGTTATGAAAGGATATTTTACTTATAAAGTATTTTTTAATTTCATATTATAGTAGAGTACCGTCAAACGGTCAAAACACTTACTAACATGCATCTTACAATAATAATAAAACACACACAAATACTTTTTTTTCGGCCCACATGTTTAAGCATTGGCCCACCTCGTGATATTTTTACATGGCAGAAAGTGCATGTAGCCTTGGTATCTTCATTTGATTGAAGAGTGAAATATTTCCAAACTTAACTTCTCTTCCCAGCCATATCATCACAATCAGAAAAATCTTTAAAATATAACTTTAGGTTTAGATTTTAACAATTCAAGCTAACGTAAATACTAAATTGAAAACAAACACAACAACATAACATTAGCAAAGCCATAGATATATAAATAACATGGAGATGGGGCAAGCTACTCAGATGTTCCTCAGCAACTGTTTCTATGATCGCGTGTGCTGCAAACATGATCGCGAGTGCAATTTACTTTATCGCGGGCACTGGTAAACGTAACGTGAGGCTGTCTTTGCTCCACAGTTGGCAATGAATATTTTTTAAATTTATTTATTCAGTTTTTGTTCAGTGGATATTGTTAAGGGCTCTGGGATATAGAACAAGTCAAGTCAATTTTATACAGATAATACATATATAAATAATACTGCAAAAGTACAATTATTAAACATTATAGATTAAATTAATTGGTACATAAGAAATGGTATAAACTCAAGTTTAGGACATTTTTACATTTATAGTATGCACGTCTCTATGGTTCTCGGGCTCCATTGTATTTTTAAAACAATCAACACGACCAGTTTTCTTTAAAACAGTAGCACTGTGGGAAGGAAAATTAGGGTAATAGTGCATAAATTACAAAATTAGGCAAATATTTTAAAAATTAGTTTTGACTTACAAAAAAAACCATTTGCGTGAAATACTATTACTTAGTGATTTTTTATAACAAAAACAATACAACACAGTTTAAGAACTTGGACTGAGGTATCGGCACGAAGTATCGGCAAATATTTTACAGATGCTGCCGATGCCGATACTCTGAATATCGGCCGATACTTAAGAATCGGAATCGGCATCGGCCCAGCCCTAATTATATCTAAACTTAAATGTTCGATTACCAGGAATACATGTGTATATGAATATCCTTGTATACTAAATTTTAATTTCACCTGGTGTGTCAGAGTCGGGAGTGATTCTGTGGCTCCCACAAGTGTGATTTTTTCCTTCAATGGTTCTAGTGGTTGGTTGCTGACGATAGTAGACGCAATGCAACTGCGTGTACTGCCTGTGTCTATTAATGCAATTCTAGTGGCCTCTCCTATCTTGACAGCGACCTTGGGCGTTCTTCGTGTCTTGTTATTTTTTTCCCACATGTGGTCAGCTGATTCTCTTCCTTTCTGGTCACGACATTGTTTGTCAGCTACGTCGCCTCCCTGCTTACTCTGCATTTGTAGCAGTGCACGCGCGCCTGCGGTCGCCGCGTCATCAAGTTTGCTGCGATACTTCCTGTGTGTATTGTTCTCTCTCCACGGCAAGTCTGGTTGTTTCTTTTGCAAACCAATCTTACGTTGAAATTCCTTGAACCTTTCTGACACATTAGTGTGCCACTCAAAATCTTGATTGGTAAATAATGGGCATTTATATAAATTATGTCCTGTGTAAAAACACATTGCTCATGTATTCCTTTTTTGTTATGGACGGGACACCATCAAATATGTAGGTCTTCAAAAAACACTAATTGAAACCTCTGAAAAATAACTTTAAACCACAAAAACCATACCGATGGAAGCCAAATGAACTGGTCTTTTCACTCCAAAACACAGCTGTTAAAGAAAAACATATATAGCCAACGTTAAAGGAGTGCAAACTAGACTTGTTTATATCATAATACATGGTAATTATTAGGTACCCATTATAAATGAAAAGTTGTGTATGAAAAATTAAAAATAATCGAAAAATGTATACATTTCTTGTTAATTAAGAATATGTTGGGTAGTTATAGTCTTATAAAAACATTTTATGTTATGTTTTAGTTGTACACAATTTGGTCCTTTTTGGCATGGAATGGCCGTACAATTGTTAGTTCTATTGTCTAATAGAAACAACACTGGGCCAATGGTGTATTCAATGAAATGTTTATAGGATTTTTCAGGTGACTGAAATTTTGTTGTGTATATTTTAAAAAAATTTAATATTATTTATAGCTTTAAATGCAAAAATTTAAAGTAAATACATTTATATTATCACAAAACATTTTTTTATGAGAATATATCAATAGAGAAACATTTGATGAGCTTTCTCTTAGAGTATAGAACTTTATGAAATTTTAATTTAAATTGAAGATCAAAATAGAAATTCCATAGCCAAAATATTAATTTTAATTGGAATTGGTTTCTGCAAATTGTGGCAGCTAAAAAGCACTAGTTCTAGTATGAAGTGCGGAGAGTAGGGATGCAAACGATACATCGATGTTTTCAAAACATCGATGTATCGTTCATGAAACATCGATGTTAGCATCGATGTTTTTAAGAGAGATACATCGCCGATGCATCGATGAAAAAGTACAAAAACATCGACATCGTTCATCATTAAAATTACCCTAGTTTTTATTAATATTTTGGCTATCATTTCATGAATATTTATTGAATATATAAAAAAACATTACGATACGATATTTAGTTTTTAAGATACAATTTTTTTAACTGTCTATACTTACTATAAAAACCTACATTTTTAAGTAGGTATCAAAAATGTTGTAAATACTGAACTATTTGGTTGATTTCAGTATCAATTTTTTTTACAGTACTTTAAAATGTGTAAAATCATTTGCAGGGCTGGTGCAAGGTAAATTAGCGCCCTAGGCGAAAAACCTTAATTCCCTCCCCCCCTCACCAATCTCCCCAAAAAATTTTTTTCCTTGCCTCAAAATGCATCACGTAAGCCTAAGATTTTGTCAACAATCAAATGTAAGCAGGCTTGTGTTTTTTTTTTTTTACTTTTTTACTTATTACAAATCATAAGCAGGTCACCGTGGACTTTAAATAATTACTTATATCAATATAAATATTCCAAACTGTTTCAAAAATCCATTTTCATCTAGTTTCAATATTCGTTAAACATATTATATCAGTTGTTATGTGTCGTGCTGTGCCGCCCCCAGCTACTTGGCGCCCTAGGCGGTTGCCTAGTGCGCCTATATGGACGCGCCGGCCCTGATCATTTGGAAAAAATAAATACCATTAAAAAAATTGGTTTACATAAGAATTTTCTTTTCAATTTTGATAAATATAGGGAAAAAGCAGTGAGACGTTATAGACAATTTCATAGCTTGTTGTACATACAAGCTTTTGATTGGTACCGATACGGTCTCGCTAGCTCTATCGAGAAAATTAATGTTACATTTAAAACCTGCACATACACTTCATGCTTTTTCCTTCTTTTTTTTTTAATTGCTTTTAATGCATGTTTTTGTTCTGCATGAGACACGACTGTAAATGGGTTGTGGATATTGTGGCTACATACTATAATTTAAATCATTTTGGCATGTTTTTCCTGATATTTAAAAACATCGGTTAAAACATCGATGTATCGGTTTTCAGAACGATGTTTTTTGACATCGATGCTTTTTCGTTTGAACATCGATGTTCGTGATATCGATGTTTTTAAGAGCGATTTTGCATCCCTAGCGGAGAGTGATAATTAGAGCCACGATTATATGGTAATGCGCGATAAAACGAAATAACACCGAAAACCGCTTGAAAACACGAAATAAAACGAAATTGTGCGAAATCCGCGATATGTCACGAAAGTTCGTCTATCCTGATTATTTACGTTTTTTTTTTTCCCATTCTGTAAGGACAATTCACTACCTTCTGCACAATCAAATATTTCTTACAGTAACTAGCAGCCATATATATTATATGCGACGGTGATTCATTATAGATTTTAAAATGAAGTCTCGGAATTAACGTAATATTTTCTTTAAACGGTAATCTTGTGTACCATAATAATTTAAGATGTTGATAACTATGATACAATGGCCGCCGTTCACTTTCTGTAAATACAAAATAACAAACGTCCAAAATATGTTTTTCTAAGATTACGTTTTTAATCATTAAAATATTACACACTAAAGTGCATTGCTTTTACTGTTTATTTAAAATAAAGTACGTAGGCTACGAAAATAAAATTAACCCTGCTTAACGTAACGATTTTAAATAATAAATAGTACATGTTTATGTCGGTATTAATTTTCACGTACGTATGTTGGTATTCGGTATGTGTTTGTGTTCGCATCTATTCTCCATTGTTTTGATCTTTCCAGCACGGCAAGTTTTTGCGTATTGAGAGGTTAAATTCTTCCTATGTGATTAAAATTTTTTTGATAATGCCTAAAACTAAGGTTTCTGCCAGTGACCGATCGAAAGAATTTTCCAGTGAAGGATTTTATATCAGTGATAAAATTTTAATGTGCAAATTCTGTAACTGCAGGCTAGACTACGAGAGACGCGATACGCTTGTGAAACATGTCGCGAGTGAGAAACATAAGCGTTTGAGGCAAAACTCATCTGTTAAACGGCATCCTTGTCTAAGAGTCTTTAATGCCATTAATTTGCGGTTCAACCCAAGAAATGTGAGTAGGGTTAGCATAGAAGATGCAAACCTACAGAAGTCTCTGCATAACTTGCCTTCTGTTTCCCATCTTCCCATTGATACATTCATACATGGCTATGTTGCTTTCAAAAAAATAATTGAGGATGAACTTTCATTGACAGAAACAAGCCAAATTGATGTTGCAAAGGTACTTTGCTCCCTTAAAGGGGACTACAGTGAATTTGCTCAAGCCAGTTTAAGGGCAATCTGGTTCCCAACATCAAATGTTGATGCAAAACGTTCATTTTCCAGGTACTCACTGGTAGTTAGTGACAGAAGACAACGTCTCACTCCAGAAAATGCAGAAAATTTAACTGTGATAGCATTTCAATAAAACTGTCTTAATAGTAACTTTGGAAGTGCTTAATTGTGTAATTTTGTAGTGTATGTGATTGTAATTAAGTCGTGAAATTTTTAGTAGTTATTTAAAAGTTTGAATTTATGAATTTGCAAATGCACTTAATTGTAATTAGATCATGAGGTTTTAGTGTTTATTAATATTTGTTTTAATAAATTTGCATGTCGTACAGAAAAGCAAGAAAATTTTGCCGTGGGTATTTTGAGCAAAAAATTGAAACCATATCACACCGAAATCTTTATTTCTTTACACCGAAATTTGTCTTAAAATAACACCACAAAATCTTGACTCTAGTGATAATTCACACTACGCGCATGATTGGAGAAGCAAGAGAGCAGGGGTGTTGTGATGTAACAGAGTGGTGTTGCTTCAGGTGAAGGGCAAGTCGGACCACTACTTCGTGCTGGGAGCGAGCGAGGCGGCCCAGAATGTGAGAGCCGTGCTGTGCAAGGGGGCGCGCTACCCCCCCACCACGCCACGCCCTCCCGTCCTCGAGCTGCCTCTCAAGGTCATCTGGCACATCACTTCTCTTATTGTCGTCATGTTAATACTTAGGACTTTATTGCTTTTAGGCCTTAATTAATTATTTTAACATTTTTTTGTCTTTAATGCTTGAAGGGCACAACATATCATTTGTAATTACATAAAAATTACACTCCACTCCAGGACACCTGTTGTTCTTGTGCAAGCAGCCATATTACAATTCAGCTGATGGGAAAGCTTTGTTGTTTATTTTAACATTCAAAACTAATGTTAAAAAATTTAACTTTTGTGAGAAAATGGATAATAAAGTAAAGAAAAAATGTACGGGTGGAACCCCAGGGTAGAACTATACACCAGGGTTTCTTCACTCATTCTTAATGGAGAAAAATATAATATAAATTGATTTCAACCATGGATTCCATCAACAAAAACTCAGGAACTGTTTAGCTATGGACAAAACGTGAACACGTTAGTTGAACAATGTTTTAATTGATAGTTATGATCAATCTACCACCATGTTCACACAGTTGTAGCTTACTTGCTGCATTTATCTATGACACCAAGAATGTTGCGACTTGCACCTTGAAACTGGCATAAACAAAAATAAATGAAAATAAAAGTGTCAGGATTGAGTGGACATTCACTGTAGATGTGTTTTTAATATTGCAGGATAGATATGTGGCCAATGTAAATAACAAAAACTAGTAAATAACTTGAGTTAAAAGTGTAAATGTGAGTTAATTTGTATTTTGTAAATTTGTAATTTAGGCTCTGTGTTTTAATTTCACGGTTATCATAAAGTAAAATAACAATAAGGTTAGCATTTTTTATGGTATTTTGAGGTCCTTCAAAATTACCTGCTTCAGTGAATGATTAATCACTAAATTTGTGCCTATGTATGTAATAAAAATAACCTATTTATTTTAAAATAGTATGGAAATATTTGAAATTTGTCACCTCAAATAATTTCCAAATTCCCTATCCCGACCAGCTTTGTTTGTTTCATAAAACATTCTAGCTCTCATGTGAAAATCATATTTGAAAAATTTGTAAGAGTCATAAGAGTCAACTGATTAGTGTACAACTTTTTTTTTACTTTTGCGTGCAATGGTATTAGTTGATTTACACATTATGAAATAATTTCAGCTTGGAAAGGAATTTCGTCACATGTGTAGAACCAACTGGATTATCGGCAAAGTACCCAACAATTTGATTTGAGTACAAAAGATTTAATTTTACATCATAATTTGGTTAGCTATTGCAGCCTAGCTATGAGAATCTGGAAAAAAAAACTATCTCTAAATGTTTAAAAAATAATAACACATTGCTGCTTGAATGAAATACAAGCATAATAATCTGGACTTATAAATTAGAGACTTTAACTAGGTGTTGTTGGTTGACATTTTAACCATGAATTATCAAATATATTTATTCATCATTAATTAAAACACCTGAAGAAAAAATTTAAGCGGGCAATATTAACTTTTCTGATAACATTATTGGCATCTAAAATATCCCTATGGTACAGCTGTAAATGGTTAATCCTCCATACAGTTACAAAAATGCAGAATTTTGAATTTTGTTCTGAAGTGGGAAGTATTGACTCAGAAGTATAAATTTTGTGCAGAATCAATTAAAGTTTGTTGCTTTAATTTTAAGCAGTTGAAGTTATTAAGTTATGTCCCCATTTTATGCTGGAACAATGTTAGAGGCACAACTGTTAGCAGTACTAACTGAATTGATTATTTTGCCTGTCATGTTATGGGGACTTTTATTGTTTAATAAACATAAACTTGCAATATTAATAAATGTGTCCAATTTTGACTTAATCATTGTATGTGTCACATCTGTCACGTTATATGTTGTCTGATGAGCTGATAATTTAGGCCGGCTGGGAAATAATGTATTTGACTTGTGCAGTATGAGACAATTGAGGGTAAAAAACAGTTGAATACGTATTTTTTTTTTGGTAAGTAGTGAAAGAGAAGGGGACTGAAGTATAATTCCCAACGCTTGTCGCAGCTGGCGTTGGCGGACGTGGCGACAGAACGAGGCCAGCTGGAGGACGTGCTCTGGCGCTCGACGCTGGGAGCGGTCGCCGTGCCCACGGCCGAGCGTGGACCGCTGCTGCAGTCGGCCAAGGAGGCCAGTCTTAAGCTGTTCGCGGTGAGTGATCCTTGCTGCAATGTAGTCATTTATAGGGGTAGTAAAATTTCGTTAATGAAGAAATCTCGAAATTTAAAAAAAAAAAACTTGCACATGATGTGTAATACAAATAACCTTACATGGTAGTGATAAGACGTTAATATACTGCATTTCGTTTTAACGAAATTTGCTGTGATGCGCGAAATCCGTAGTTTTTCACGAAATATGACGAAATCGTGATATTCACACGAAATTAACCTTTCTTATTGCGAAAAATCACGTTGAATCATTCTGGAACCTGCACAAAACGTTTATTATTCCAAGATGTTATATTTGAGACGCCATCTTTGCTTTTGTTTTTCTCTAGCACCCAGAGAGTAGAGTGTGGCAATAAACATTATCACTTTAGCTTGACGCCTGCCCGCCCTTCCTATATTAAATATCACGTTACTTTACGTGATAATTAAACCCAAAAACGAGTTTTAATAAGTTCAGAAGCAATTCAGGGAAAAAGGTATTTCGGCAAAAGGCCTACTCACGTAATATGCGGCGACGAATCTGTGCGACGTCGTAGGTTATAAACAAAGCAACCATCTTCGCCCTTTATTTTTCACGTCGCTATAACCACACATATTAATGCACTTCAGAATATAATAGTAAATATGGACGAGTTATGTAAACATATGTATATTTTTCTCTTGCCACAGCTAAACATGTACATTGTGACGCCATCTTGTGACCGGCGAACTACCAACTGTATTTATATTTTATAAAAGTAAAAATTTAACTTATTAAGTTGTGAAAGAAAGTTTAAATACTTTTTAATACATAGGATTGAATATCTATGTAAGTACATATAATTATTCATGCCACATTTATCTTTTCCTTTTAATTATTAATATCTAGTTTATACTTCCACCACCAGAGCAGGGAAATTTCGGTGAGAGTTATGCGCACGCATCTCATCCCTTCCAAAGAGGAGTTAGTTCGCCCCTCCCTTCTTTTTCTTCGTTCCCGCACATTTCTCCCTATATAAAGGCGAGGTCATCCACCTGAAAGTGAGTTGATCGGCCCGACGGCCAGTGAGGCTGGATTCCGTCCACTGGCCATAGGACGATCATAGGGGGAGCAGCAGAACGACTGGCTATCCGTTTTCTGCTGCTCGCACCCCTCCTTCGCGAGTTAGGCCATCCGAGGACCTATCTCGGCCTAGGGAATTTGTCTCCCTTTCCCCCTTCCTTTCTGGACGATAGGGTGTACCGTGTATCAATCCAGTGTATGTAGTGAAAGCCGACGCAGGCGACAAATTGAACTGTTTGGACAATTCAGGTCAATAAAAGTTCCTTGTAAAATCCGACATTTTCAATGAATAGCTTAGCCCCTATCCCTCACCCCATTAGCTATTCGCCTGCATACCAGCCGAGTGTGAATCCTGCCGCAAGACAAGCAGCTCGACCTTCTCTACAGGATACCTGGCTCTCACCCAAGAGAGGGCTCGGTACGAGAAGAGGAGACAGCAACAGTTTTCTGGCGCACCAACGCGGGGCCCGTTGATTGTTCTACAATACCCGTGAAGACCCATCGCAAGCTCTACCAGACGGACTAGCCAGCAACCACTGGAATGGACCCCTACCACCACTTGCAGCTCATAGAAGACTTAACAACAGCAGGCACACCATGGCCCACACCGAGAACAGCAGCAAGCAGGCAAGTGCTCCTGACCTTCCTACCACCAGGGATTCTCGAGAAACAGACCAAGACAGCGGAGGGGAACAGCCTCCTCTCCTGGCGCCCAACAACTCACCTACCTGTACATACCCAACGACGGCGGACGCAGCCCATCGACTCTGCGCTGTAGAAGACTGCGCTGGCACCGGAATCCACCAGATCAGCTGTGCTCACTGTGGACTCCAGTTCCATCACTCTTGTCTGGGATGGCCAGACGAGCCCCGAGATCACGCCGGACTAAAGTATCGGTGCCCCGAATGCCAGCAGAGACAATCCTGCTGCAGTATGGAACCAATCAGCTCTAGACCTGATGGGACCTTACCCCAGAAGCACGACGGGTAAGTGCTTCCTACTCGTCACCACAGACCTTTTCTCACGATGGGTCGAAGCCTTTCCCCTCGCTAAAGTTGATTCATTTTCTTCTCCAAGATGAAGTGTTCCCTGGATGGGGATACCCCAAAAGCATACTTACAGACAATGGGGTGCAATTCACTAGCAAATTATGGGCAGACACTTGCGCCAAATGGGAACTAGAAACCTGGGCCACTCCAGTTTACTATCCCCAGGCAACCCCTACAGAGCGCCGTAATCAGGAATTGAAGAAAGGGCTCAGGTTGCGTACCACGGCCAATCATCGCCACTGGGATCGCTACCTGGGAGAAATCCACTTCACACTGCGGCGTAGGCACAATGAAGCAATCGGAACCAGCACCAGCGAATTAAACTTGAGACGACAAATCCAGCAACCTGGAGAATGAAGTGGAGTTCCAACCCCTCATACCGCCCTTCAGCGAAGAGATCTGTCTACAAGCTGCCACCAGAGTAGATGCGCACGAAAGGCTCAACTAGGGTACCTAGCCCGCAAGTATCCTACACCGAAGAATCCGCCCAACCACCAGATTGCTGAAGGACAAATGGTACTAGCCAAGACCCATCCACTCAGCAATAAACCTAACCACTTCTGCGCCGGATTCGCACCAAAGTGGGAAGGACCCTACCAAGTCCTCCAGCGACAAGGAAATGTCTACTGGATAGAGGACCCACATAGGAAAATACGGAAAATATCTCGTGACCAGCTCAAGCCAGCACCATCAACTACTATACCGAGAGAGGCTCCCAGTCCTCCTCCCACACAAGTAAGAAGAAGAGGCATCCTCACCCCAGCAATAGAAAATCAGGAAGATGAAGGTTGTCCGAGCTCAGTAGCTGACAATAGAAACCGGCAAGTCACCATGGGTAAAGCCAGTAATAAACCCATCATCTTGCCCTCAGTAACCAAGGAAACTTATCCTCCCATGGCTTTCCAGCCAGAAGGTGCAATGCCAACCACGAACCCATGGAAAGCACAGGAGACCCTGACCAGAATCCTGCTCCCAACCACTCCAAAGGAGGTTCAACCAACCCAGTTCCAGGATAACAAGGGCTGGACCAACCACTCCAAGGGCAAGGATCCAGAACATCTCCCGGAGAAAGGACAACCAACCGCTCCAGAGCAACCGTGTGCCTCAAGGCAGCCCCTGAACTCCGAGCAATTCAACACAGGACAGCACCCAAAACAAACGGAGCTCATATAGCAGAGGCCAGTCAAACCCCAACTAGGCCTCTACCAGCCTCCACAGCATCGCCAGATGCCATGGCCGAGCTGCAAAGGAGACCCCAAGGACCTACCAGGACGGTACCGAGAGACAGTTTGGCGGCCACCAAACCGACGGCCTTACCAATGGCCAAATCCTACAACCACCGGCAGCAGTCCCAATAGGCGTTCCCAGGAGACCACCGGCAGCTGTCCTCAATCAGGACTTCCAGAAAGCTGAAGAAGCCATATCCGAAGTGATAACCCAGAGACTCGTACACTACAGAGACTGACAGTTATCTATGTGTAAAGTGTTCCTCCAAGATGTCCTAGTTTCTTCTCCCGTAAAGTAACGCTCGCCACTAGGGGGGAAATTGACGCCTGCCCGCCCTTCCTATATTAAATATCATGTTACTTTACGTGATAATTAAACCCAAAAATGAGTTTTAATAAGTTCAGAACTCAGAAGCAATTCAGGGAAAAAGGTATTTCGGCAATAGGCCTACTCACGTAATATGCGGCGACGAATCTGTGCGACGTCGTAGGTTATAAACAAAGCAACCATCTTCGCCCTTTATTTTTCACGTCGCTATAACCACACATATTAATGCACCTCAGAATATAATAGTAAATATGGACGAGTTATGTAAACATATGTATATTTTTCTCTTGCTACAGCTAAACATGTACATTGTGACGCCATCTTGTGACCGGCGAACTACCAACTGTATTTATATTTTATAAAAGTAAAAATCTAACTAATTAAGTTGTGAAAGAAAGTTTAAATACTTTTTAATACATAGTATTGAATATCTATGTAAGTACATATAATTATTTATGCCACATTTATCTTTTCCTTTTAATTATTAATATCTAGTTTATACTTCCACCACCAGAGCAGGGAAATTTCGGTGAGAGTTATGCGCACACATCTCATCCCTTCCAAAGAGGAGTTAGTTCGCCCCTCCCTTCTTTTTCTTCGTTCCCGCACATTTCTCCCTATATAAAGGCGAGTTCATCCACCTGAAAGTGAGTTGATCGGCCCGACGGCCAGTGAGGCTGGATTCCGCCCACTGGCCATAGGACGATCATAGGGGGAGCAGCAGAACGACTGGCTATCCGTTTTCTGCTGCTCGCACCCCTCCTTCGCGAGTTAGGCCATCCGAGGACCTATCTCGGCCTAGGGAATTTGTCTCCCTTTCCCCCTTCCTTTCTGGACGATAGGGTGTACCGTGTATCAATCCAGTGTATGTAGTGAAAGCCGACGCAGGCGACAAATTGAACTGTTTGGACAATTCAGGTCAATAAAAGTTCCTTGTAAAATCCGACATTTTCAATGAATAGCTTAGCCCCTATCCCTCACCCCATTAGCTATTCGCCTGCATACCAGCCGAGTGTGAATCCTGCCGCAAGACAAGCAGCTCGACCTTCTCTACAGGATACCTGGCTCTCACCCAAGAGAGGGCTCGGTACGAGAAGAGGAGACAAGCTACTGGTGGACAAATCACAGATGGCGTTGGTAGTTACGAGTGTCGAAATGTTCTATGATTTTGTTTTCACGAGTGCGTGTCTGTCGAGTTTAAGTTCTTTATTTCCGAGTGGATGCAATATGTCTCTTTTCCGCATCTATGATCGTTTTCCGTTAAAGTTTTTGTGTCATTTTGGTCATATTACCGTGGTCACTGGATAAACGTATAAAATGCAGATAGTTGTGTTTTAAAGAGCTAAAAAATATGACGACGAAGGATTTTACGTGTTCAGTAAAGAAAAAGGCTTCATGATGTGCAAGTTCTGTAATGTGCAAGTCGACTAAAATAAAATGCACATGTGAAAAACACTAAATTTCGAGCATCGCACAAGGTGAACAAAGCATCGGGTTCTGAACTAAGCGTCTAGTTACTCTAGAACCATATATTTCACGAATGAAAATTATTACATTCAGACGTACGCCTACTCAGTCTCCGTCGTCGCACACGTTCCTACGAGACATAGAAGGCCATAAAACGGCAAAAATTACATTATTTTGCCGACCGCAAATGCGTCTGGTGACGCAATCGTCGATAGGCCTTAACTCAATCTTTGTTCCTTTCTCTGAATCGGCCAAATGCAGTCCAGAAAAATAGTGTCACTTCCATATTAGCCAATCAAATCATCTTTCAAAATGCTAATTGTTGTATCTGGGTGTCCTAGCTGAGGTGACTATTTATTTTCGTAGTTGTCACGGCAATGCACGAAAATAAATGCCGGCCAAGAGTGCCAACATATACATGAACAAATACCGCACACGCAGTTGAGGCGGTGAAAAACGTAAACAAATAAAAAAAACAATGCTCTGTACTGTTGAAGAAGTACAGTGTTTAGGTGGGGACTAGTTTGCAGGAAATATATATTAGCTGATTTTCAGAGATAGTCAAAAAGGACTTGAGCCACTAACGTTTCTGATCAGTTTCCGATTTTTTTGTATGTAATCTTGAGAATTTTAATTACAAATGCAGCATGCTAAATTTTAGATGAGCATGTACTTCAAAACATTGTTTTTGATAAATTTTGACCAAATAAAACAATTATTCCATCAAACATATACATGTGTATCAAATTATAATCACGAAATAGTTATTTTTTCTAACCGAACAATTTTTTTTTCACCAAAATTTTGCACAGAAATAACTTTTTATTCACCGAAATGGGCCTTTTTTATTTACCATTTTTCATTGGCCCTAGTAATTTATTAATGGACCAATCATTTTTAGTTTTTATAATTCTACAAATAATACTGTTGGCTACAAAAAAAAATAGTATTGGTTTTGGATAGTGATGGGCAGGGCAACTCCTCAAACCCTGAAATATCATGAAAGATCAAATGAATTCAAATCCCTAATAATGAAAAGATTTGAGATTCAAGAAAAAAGGTTCATATAAATTCCCCCCTTGCCTCTGAGACGTCCCAGGGCGCGGTGAGAGCGTGTGGGTGTGCAGATGGCGTGCCGCGCCGAGCAGCAGGCGAGAGCACTGGAGCTGTGTCGACTCACGGCGGACCCGCAGGTGGTGCAGTTGGCAATCAAGTACGCCTCGAAGCTCGGCAAGACGCAGCTGGTGGACCGGATCGCCGGGCTGGATGCGTCGCTCCGCCTGGCTCCGAGGTACGCGTCAACCTAGTGACGGTACTGTGTCCACCTCGAAGCTCAGCCAGACGCAGCTCACGGACGGGGGAAACAATGGGAGAGGAAACAAGGCAAGGCAAAGCTAGTAAAGGTGGGGAAGGGTTTGGTAAGAGGGGAACAGGTACGAAGAGAGGCATCGTGACGTCTTCAAAAAGCATTGAATAGTTCAATACAATGTTTTAATGTTCCACTTTCTAATGGAATTGTATTTTAGGGATGGGTCGATTCGATTCTCCGATTCCTCGATACCACCGATTATTAAAAAATTTGGGTACTCAGTATCGGGTACTAAAAAAGGGCAAGGTAGGTTAGGAATCGGTTAAGTTAAGAAAATACAGTAGTAATATATTTTCGTCTGAACTTTACATACTTATTTTAATATATCTTACCTGCCGTATGCGCATAAAATTCCTAATAATGCTCATTATGATTAAATATTAATTTTATGCGAATAAAAATAAATAAAAACAATGTTACCGGGCATGTTTAACCTCTAATTAAAACTCCACGATCGAAGAACATTATTCCTCACTCATGTATTAGACGTAAATAAATTGTAAAAAGAGTTATTAATTTTATTTGCAGTTAAGAAAAGTCCATTGTTTTTTGTGAAGAAAGTGACGGTTATGAAACGAGATCACATCACGTGTCGTCACCATTTTAGTTGTGAGCCATTCAAGGATGATGGCCTCCACAAAATCTCTGGTGGCCATAAAATATAAAGTCAAGTCGAAACGTATAGATTCGTTGCGTACGGGACAAATTGTATAATGAAAGCAACAATTGATAATAAAGAATTATCTGGCCATACCGCCAACAGAGGCTCGTGTTTATTTCTTACAAAGGAAAACCGTAATAATTACTAGAAAAACACTTGAAAATAGTTTTAGCAAAACAATATTTGTGCCAAATAAATAGCATAAATGCGAAACAATTCACAGTAACCTGGCTAGTCGTGCTATTGAGGTTACTGTGAATTGTTTCGCATTTATGCTATTTATTTGGCACAAATATTGTTTTGCTAAAACTATTTTCAAGTGTTTTGCTAGTTTGTTAGTAAAAAAATGTTCGCCGACTGTCGTTTCAAATTACGATGCGAATGGTCTGATATTGTATCAACATGTCTAAAGTTTGGGAACATTTTCGCATCAATAGTGAAAATGACAAATATGCAATTTGTAATAATGGTAGTGCGCAAATTTCACGGAGCGGTACTTATAAATCTACAACCAATTTAATGAAGCATTTGAAATCCCGGCACACATTACTACCAGAAAAAATAGTCTTTGAAGAAAAACAAACTTTTGTTTACAGCACTGTCACCAACTAAGTCAAAAGGTACCACAGAAAAAAGTAGTGCTACCTTTGAACCCATTTTGAACAAAGATGTTATGTTATCGGCGTTATCGCCTGTTAAAGAACCTTGTCTAAATGTTGAACTTCTTTGTGCACAGCCTAGTACTTACTAGCAAACAAACTTTATGTGAAAATGCTTCTTCACTGGTAATTGAAAAAAAAAAAACCTCAACATTTAATCCTAAGTCTATAATTATCCTTTATACATGTTATTATCATTATGTAATGCATTCAATTCTTAAGTAGTTTTAATTATGTGACCAGAATTACCAGGAATCGAAAACTGGAATGACTCGGAATCGAGAATCGAAATTTAGGAATCGGTACTGGTATCGGAATCGATAAAAATGTTTACTCAACCCATCCCTAGTATTTATTCAGCAAAAGGCTTTAACTCCTTATAAGTTTTGCCTGTATGGTTTGAGACCCAATTGTCCGGATCTACTAACAATTAATTTTTCTTATTTCCAATTTTTATCACCACTAGTTCTATGATGTTCTACCCTACATTATTTTCCACCTCCTTACTACGTATTGTTCTGGTGTACCACTGTTTTGTTTGTTTTTCCCAATCACATGATCATTCATATACCCTGGTACTCAGGCTTACGCGACTATTGCGCAGTTGTGACGGAGGTGCCCCCAACCCTGGGATTGGTGTATTTCTATATTCCCTTGGAACATCCCTGTTGTCTATGCCACTCTCATTACATTTACATACAAGATGATGTTTGGCAATATGTACTCTTTTTTCAGTGAAGCCTTTGCTTTGTGCATATGTATTTGTTCTACTGCCAACCATTACAGATTTTCCGTAATTATTACTGATTTAACACCGAATTACGGAACATCGCTGATTTATTACGGAAACGAGGCTTTGTGCTGCATAGTAACGGAGAAAATTCCGTTTATCCTATGCGTGTTTCGTGAACGCAGTTTGAATACGTCGTGTGGTTGCGCAAATAACGGAACTAGTACTGTCGAAATAAGTGGGTTAATTCTCGTGTTTTGAAATAATAATAGGATGGTATTACGTCCGTTGTACGATACAACTCGTACATATTCTCAGACTTTTCGTTTGTTGGCTACTTACATCACGATAATTGTTTTTACGGTACTTTGGCTAACCTTTGTTGTTTTAATTTATTTCTTGAAAGCCATTTTTTTAATCAAAGTGTTTTTGTCGTGTCTACAGACATGAAAATGTTTAATGTTTTTCGATAGTGTTGTGTTCTTCAGTGCCGGTTGTAGAAATGAAGCGTGTGACAGAACAATGTGTATCTGGGGGGGAAAAAAACGCAATTCTTAAGAACTTTCGACCTAACTAATCATGACTTTTCAATTGCACATGGTGGAAGGGATGCCTGTAGACGGCATATTGAATCAAAGAAACATGCGGAACATTTTATAGCCATGACAAGCAATAAATCTATATCGTAATTTTTTTTGCTACATCTGAAGAAACGAAAGTAACGAACACAGAGTTATTGTTTACAAGTTCTTGTGTTTGTCTTCTGTTGTTTGTTTACTAGACAGTTCTTATCCAACCAGGATAAAAGAAGCAAATAAAAAGACAGTTGTTCAAAAATTTAACTTTGAATACTTTGAATTGAAGATAAAAAATTCCAGTAAAATTGGCATTTCTTACATAGTCAGATGATTGTATTGTTCAAATAGTTTTTTTTTTTCGATTCATTAATTTGCATTGTTTTCATAGGCCTATATTTTTCATTTTTTTTTTTTGCATATTATTGTTCTTGTTTTATCTTGTGTGTGTCATAATTCCCAGGAAAAATTTATAGTGCATGAATTACGCGTACTTTTTTGATGTAATTGTCATTACTGATGGGTGTGATTTGAAGTTGGCAGCTCTGTATTTGGGAATGGTGAATTGACATTAAAACGTGTATACTGGGCAAACTGCAAAAATTAAAAAAAACACATTATCTAATATCAGTGTCCAAGGATCACACTGCTCTGTAAAGACAATTTTGTACACTTCAGTAACATCCTGTGCAGCTCTTTACTATGCATGGGAACAATGTCAACCATTTTGAGTATAGCATCTGTAAGGACTAACTTATGGCCCCAAATTCCAATAATATTGTCGGATACACGTTCAAATTGGAGTCTTGGAATTTCTTGATATTGTTAAATATGTTTTTTGTTCATAGAAACGTACTTTTTACAGAATGTACATTGTTTTACGTATTGCTCAACATCTTGAGCAAACCCTGAACAATTCATTACACTTCTTGCCCTAGCTATACTTCTATCAATAGCTTTGTGCCCTATATATTGTTACGATTTACTGCGGGTTCGTAAAGGATAGCCCAATTAAAGATTTTTATCAAACACAGTTTTATTTATTGCCACTACTTATGTCACTTACAAAAATCCACTAAAATGGCAAATTATTAATTACACTTAAAGAATGGTCCATTCTCCAGTCACTCGTTCTGCGCACCTCGCTGGGCCGCACTTCTGGCGCAACTCTCGCCGCAGCACCCCTCGTGGGTCTCCGCCGCGGGACTCCGTCGCCGCACTCCGCCGCTGCCGACGCACTTCCCCTTCGCTGAGGATCCGCTCGACTCCTCGCTCGCAACTTCGCTCAGGACTCCGCCGCGCCCGCGACTCTATCACCCGGAAACTCCGCCGCGGGAAAACTCCCGACTCCACTGAACTCACTCACTCCCTGCCCTGGAACCCTCGTCCAAGGACTTCGCTACTCTGCCGCACCCGCGGCACTATCGCCCGGAAACTCTGCCGCGGGAGAACTCCTGACTGAACACTTCGAACTGACTGACTCTGACTGACTCAGACTGACTCAAAGGTCGGTCCCACCTCCTTATATAGCCCTTGGGTTCCCGTCCAGAAAAATCGGGCATGTCTCCGAGATATTGCGCGACCTTCGCCGTCAAAATGCCCAGAAACGCGTCGTGAGTCCTGTCGAAGGACGCGGTGGCTGCTCAAAGAACGCCGATAAACGCAACAAGCATCGGGTTCCCACAAAACGCGCCGATAAACATGTCTGCGTCCTTTTATGCCGCAGTGCGGCCTCTTTTAAGTAACTCGATCTGAGGCAGGTGCGTGCTGCGAAGGTCAGGATGTCGCGAGATAGTATGACACGAGATACCAGGGTGAGGATGCGGGTGGAAGGTGGCGCAGACAGGCCGAACGAGCGCGACGCCGCCAAGCACGGCAGCCAAGCGCGACCATAACAATATACTAACTCTAGCATCTCCTGTTGTAATGTACATATGTGGTACAACTACTTGCTCCTTGAAGAAAACCAAATTCTCTTTAACAAAGATTTCATTCCGAATTGGCCAATATTTTTTACTCTCTCTTCTACTAGCTTCACATCAAAGTTATATTTTTTAAGCAAACTTTATTCGGAAATTTGTTCCATCTCTCTTTCAAACTACACTCATCTCCATGGTGTTGTAGCCAAATGATTACACACTGAGCATACGATGAGCATTATTTCAAGATCCTTGAATACATCATATTTTATATACAACCAAATAACAGAGCCTTTATGTGGATGTACTTCCGGGGTATGTATGCTACGGTCAAGATGTGAGACTGAGTCTTTTTAAACATGTTGAACCAATCTTGGTTTAGTCATTATTGTGATGCGTCACATTGTACTGTGATTGGTAATGAAAAATCGAAGCATAGTTTTTAGGTTGTTTAAGGCAGTTTCATGACATGGAAGCTATCACCACTCACCTGCTTTTCGTATCTCCTTGCAGTAGTTGTTATACATTCAAGGTTTTTTTTGGAATGGTCTGATATAATTTAGCACACCAAGAATTTTCTGTAGCGCCTTGACATTTTTTTGTTGACTGAATGTACATTAATGCATAAATTATTTCTTAATGTATTTCCTTACCCCTTTAGGAAAAAAATACATAGGTACCCTAAATAAATCAAACGCTACTCTCCTAGCACATCTGATTACCACCTGTATTGCTGTATCATGTTCGTCTTCTGTCTCACCAAAACATAAGGTCTTCAATGTATGCTACACAGTTCGAATCCCTAACGTTTTGTCTCCTGAATTCTTCTTGAGCTGCTGCAAGACAGTTTGGCATTTTGGTGTGAATATAAGTACTAGGTCTTTACAAATATCAGTTTTTTAGTTTGTATATGAATATAAAATTATTTGCAAATACGAATATCAAATTTTTATAGTAAGAATGAGGAAAACTTTGAATAATTAGATAAATAATACTAAAATGAAAGGTTGGTTAAGTTAGCTACAATAATTATATGGAACATGTTTGTTAAAATATTTAAATTAAGAAATAATTGTTTTTTAATTATGCACCTAACCTAACTTAACCTAATCAACCAACCAACCTTTCCTTTCAGTTCCTATTCACCTTATTTTCACACAACTTGCTACTCTACATATAGATTCAGAAAATTTTTGTGAACTGCTAATACTGTGAAATCCATTGCCATCTATTTTACGAAAAATGTGAATTTTTGTTAATGCTGTGTTCCTAAATTAGTGATTGAATAAGCTTATATTTACATATTTAAACCGTAGTTATTCCCGAGTTTTTGGTGTCAACTGGCGCCAGGTAATTTGTATTTTAGTTCAGGAATATTATAAACACAGTTTTTGCTAGTTCCATCTTAAACCTTAAACCATTTTTTTTTAGGTTTTTTTAAAATATATTTTGGAGTCGCGATGTCTATGTTTTTAATAGATGTATATACAGCAAGTAAGCTGCTACTGTATGACTGTATCACATGGTGTTAGATCGATTGTGGCAATCAATTTATACTCAGTTGAACTATGACAATTACTTCTTTTAATGCCAATCTCAATGGAGTGTTTGTATTTTGTGGTGTTGTAGTCCATGGTTAATGACTTTTTGTAGTGCATGTGATGAAAATAATACAAATAATATTTTGTTTCCAATTTAAAAATTACAAATGTGCCATGTTTTTAATTGTTTACATGATTTTTTCCATTACTGTTTAGCAAGGTATAAGTTAAAAAAAACTTATAATACTTGTTGCATATTAAAACATCACTTATTGTTCATGTTTTAATTCTGAAGTCCCATTAAACTTCAAAAGATGGTATTTATATCGCACAAATCACTTAATCTCACCAGTGTACATTGGTATATGATAAACTCAAGAGTAGAGCCACGATTATATGGTAATGCGCGATAAAACGAAATAACACCGAAAACCGCTTGAAAACACGAAATAAAACGAAATTGTGCGAAATCCGCGATATGTCACGAAAGTTCGTCTATCCTGATTATTTACGTTTTTTTTTTCCATTCTGTAAGGACAATTCACTAACCTTCTGCACAATCAAATATTTCTTACAGTAACTAGCAGCCATATATATTATATGCGATGGTGATTCATTATAGATTTTAAAATGAAGTCTCGGAATTAACATAATATTTTCTTTAAACTGTAATCTTGTGTACCATAATAATTTAAGATGTTGATAACTATGATACAATGGCCGCCGTTCACTTTCTGTAAATACAAAAATAACAAACGTCCAAAATATGTTTTTCTAAGATTACGTTTTTAATCATTAAAATATTACACACTAAAGTGCATTGCTTTTACTGTTTATTTAAATGAAAGTACGTAGGCTACGAAAATAAAATTAACCCTGCTTAACGTAACGATTTTAAATAATAAATAGTACATGTTTATGTCGGTATTAATTTTCACGTACGTATGTTGGTATTCGGTATGCGTTTGTGTTCGCATCTATTCTCCATTGTATTGATCTTTCCAGCACGGCAAGTTTTTGCGTATTGACAGGTTAAATTCTTCCTATGTGATTAAAATTTTTTTGATAATGCCTAAAACTAAGGTTTCTGCCAGTGACCGATCGAAAGAATTTTCCAGTGAAGGATTTTATATCAGTGATAAAATTTTAATGTGCAAATTCTGTAACTGCAGGCTAGACTACGAGAGACGCGATACGCTTGTGAAACATGTCGCGAGTGAGAAACATAAGCGTTTGAGGCAAAACTCATCTGTTAAACGACATCCTTGTCTAAGAGTCTTTAATGCCATTAATTTGCGGTTCAACCCAAGAAATGTGAGTAGGGTTAGCATAGAAGATGCAAACCTACAGAAGTCTCTGCATAACTTGCCTTCTGTTTCCCATCTTCCCATTGATACATTCATACATGGCTATGTTGCTTTCAAAAAAATAATTGAGGATGAACTTTCATTGACAGAAACAAGCCAAATTGATGTTGCAAAGGTACTTTGCTCCCTTAAAGGGGACTACAGTGAATTTGCTCAAGCCAGTTTAAGGGCAATCTGGTTCCCAACATCAAATGTTGATGCAAAACGTTCATTTTCCAGGTACTCACTGGTAGTTAGTGACAGAAGACAACGTCTCACTCCAGAAAATGCAGAAAATTTAACTGTGATAGCATTTCAATAAAACCGTCTTAATAGTATCTTTGGAAGTGCTTAATTGTGTAATTTTGTAGTGTATGTGATTGTAATTAAGTCGTGAAATTTTTAGTAGTTATTTAAAAGTTTGAATTTATGAATTTGCAAATGCACTTAATTGTAATTAGATCATGAGGTTTTAGTGTTTATTAATATTTGTTTTAATAAATTTGCATGTCGTACAGAAAAGCAAGAAAATTTTGCCGTGGGTATTTTGAGCAAAACAATGAAACCATATAACACCGAAATCTTTATTTCTTTACACCGAAATTTGTCTTAAAATAACACCACAAAATCTTGACTCTACTCACGAGGTATATTATGTCAAGTATTAGTAAGCAAATGAATATTCGTGATTTAGAAGTGTTAGTATTTGAGGTAGAATCGAATATGGGTAGTTTATTAATCATATATGTATCCGAAAATTTGAATATTAGTACAGGTCTAATAAGTACACATAAATGACAAATGGCATAGAAAACATTATAAATTTATTAATTTGTGTAGTTTAATTTGAGAATACCTCTCTTTAAAATTAAACACAGAGAAAGAAGCATTTCTTTAGATTCAGCTTGTTCTGAACATCATGTAATTTTCTAAGAAAATGTCTTTTCTTAAATATCATCCTATTTAATTTTATAAGACCTTAAAAATAACTTCATTTTGCCATTAGGTTTGTCTACAATAACAATATTACTTCTACATCCTTCGAAAGCTGACTCATTAACCTTAACTATTTCGCCAACATTATTCAATCTGTTAATCTCTGTTCTTAAAGAACCCAGATTTTACCGCCAATGTACACTATTTAACCTTTCCCTTTCAAACATTTCCAGCACGTTACACATAGCAACCGCAACAATGAGCAGCGTGAGAGAAGAGAGAAAATAAATTGAGTAGCGACTTCCTTCTATTACTGGCAACCCATATTTTTATAACCCAAATGTTTCATTCCTCACATCCACCATCCACCAGGGAGGTTCACCAGTAGTCAGCACTCAAACATAGCATAAGTGGCACAGTTCATCGCTTCGACATGCAGTTTTTCAACTAAGCTCTTTTTAAGTAGCTTGGCTTCTGAGTTGTAGCCGTGTCCTAGGCAAATAATTCACCAACATTTCGGTCGACATTGTAGTCGCCATCATCAAGGACAGTTAACTGCTCCCTGATGATGGCGACTGCAATGTCGACCGAAACGTTGGTGAATTATTTGCCAAGGACACGGCTTCAACCCAGAAGCCAAGCTACTTAAGACAATGGCTGTGAAAGCCTGCGAACATTAAGCTCTTTTTAACTCGCTAGACAAACAAATAATTCCTGTTGGTTTTCAAAAATTCACAGTTTTCTGCACCAAAATTTACAGACTGTTTAAATGAATGTGTTAGCCATTACAGCGCAGTGTATTTTTAATGGTGAGCTGTGTAAGATTAACTTCTAAAGCCTAGAAATGAAGGGCAGGAAATTCTTCCAGCTTATCAACCAGGCCCTAGGTAGTGCTTCTGTTGCTCTTTTCGCTCCTCCTTTATCTCTTCTGTAAAGATTAGATAGTGCGTGTCCTTGGGCAGTATTAATAAAAGAGGGGAGGAGAAAAGTGGCAAAAGGTGGTGAAATAAGCGGGGAAAGGAAGCCAAATACGTGGTTCGCTTGTTTATTTTATGTGAGAAATGTCTAAAATGTGTAGGACTGTCCACATCTGGGAGAAGTCACTATCCAAGCGATCGTAGGAATAACAATGTTTTTGAAAGTCGGGCACAATTTCACTTCATGCTATGCTGTAACGTACAGTAGATATTTTTTAATCTTGCTGTGGAAGAGATGCAAGCATCAAAAACCGGAAGCAGTAGGAGGTATGGAAGCGGGGGTGTAGGGGGGGGGGGGGCAACTTGGAGGTGGACTGGCGAGGAGAGCCAGCGCACCTTCCAAGTTCACATGCTGCAGCTGGAGGTTATTTTTGTCTTTGCATTAATTTTAATGATATTTAATTTAATAAATACAAATACACACAAATAAAACCAGATATACTCAATTCAAAAAGTATAAAAATATATATATATAATCTTTGGGGGGCAGGGGAGGGGGGGGGGAATGGTCTGCCAACCCCCACTCCCCTCTGATTTTATGACGGTTGCGATATTACGAATGCAAACCGTGGAACCGTGAGCAAATGTAAAATCAGGGTTCAAGTGTACAATTAAAACACTCATCAATTTTTCCTTGATGTAGTTACACTGCCTGACATTGTAGGCCTTCGCAAAATGTTTAAATTGTCAACACGTACTAAATTGTTTTACCCCTTGCAGGAAATTCCCATCTGTTACGAGTGTAATTATAAGTGGCGCACTTAAACATCCCATCTTCAGTCTGTTGTCCTCACTACTGTTTTCACCTTGAATTTGTTGGTTTGGTCTGGACACAATAAAACTGGTGCTGGAGCCTTGTTTGCTAACAGCATCCATTGGCGGTTGACACTGATGACGATGCGTGCACTGGTTGATCCATTGGCTTGCAGTTTACTTATTTCAATCGCATGAATTTCTGTGTCACTGCGCTGAGTGATGTATCACCTAGACGTAGTAGAACTTTT
Organism: Bacillus rossius redtenbacheri; assembly: GCF_032445375.1. Classification (NCBI taxonomy): domain Eukaryota; kingdom Metazoa; phylum Arthropoda; class Insecta; order Phasmatodea; family Bacillidae; genus Bacillus; species Bacillus rossius. Next base: position 7,524,847 of record NC_086337.1, on the reverse strand, counting down.
CGAACACATCCCTGTATGATTCCATTTCTAATGATTGTCGTTTTTGGTTTCATACTCACAGTTGTGCACCAGAGTTTTAAGTGCAGTCAAAAAATGGTGATATTTCTCCTCTTCTTTTTTACTTCTTCGGCGAAAAGTTGAATCTTTCATACATGGGGTTTTGCTTGGGAGGACAGTAACTTTTGAATGTAACCACCCCATTGTGAATTTCTTGTTATCGTTGCCTTCCTCGCCACTAAATTTAAATGTACGCAATGCATCGTCACCCAGAGCAGCAAAGCCAACCTGATCTCATGAGGTGCATTGTTTTGTCCAGCAATCATAATATATAATTCAAATTACGGGAAAAAATATTTCCACCATCCAGGTGCATTCGGCCCTGTTCGACGGCAAAGAAGCGTGGAAAGCCATTTAACACCCATTAAAGAAACAATCGGCCATATTCAAACCATGTTCCCATACACATCAGAAAATCCATGTAGACCAGAATACCATGTCAACCACACAACTGCACCATGTTGTAGCTACATTGACGACTCACATTCAAGATGTATTCACATCATATAATTATAATTATTTTCATGTTTATTGTCACGGAACTCTTACAGTGTGATTTATCACCATTATGCATACAGGCTGGCCACCCTTCCTTGCTAACAACCAATACATATCTCTGTAGTTGACAAAATTTGTCTACATTAGCGCCTGGAACATATTATGCCTAAGTTCTTAATTTTTCTCAACATTTGAATTATTATTATTGAACCTCAATACCGTGACGTGAGCATGCTTAATGGGATATTCCTTGATGCCTATTTTATCCATAAGAAATGAAAATTATCTCACTTCCTTTAATCATTGTTAATGTTAAGTTTAATTTTTTTCCATATTTAATATTTTTCTTAATACTCTTTACTGTCGGTACTACCTGTGTTTCTCAATAAAGATCACAGTACAATCTTGGAAGCAGTCTCATCGTTATCATCACTTTCCTGTACATTTACGGGACGCAACCTACACCATGCTCAGAATAGGATCCCCAACACAGGTTGATTTCAAAGTTCATAATTCCCACTAGTCCCTTCCTTCCTCGTGCTTCTTTCACAAATGAAAACATGGAAACACGTGTTTTGAAGCGTTTGTACCAATCATTGTACTTTCACAGCCACTCTCTACCCCTTCAGTGGCCAAGGGTGAGTGGCAAGGTCATGTGCCTTCCACTTAAGCGATCAGGTTTGATTGTCAGTACTCCACTTAAGTATATTGTGCCACTGCTCCATACTCGTATCGTCATCACTCATCCGTCTGTAATAACCCTTATGTTAATATCGTCGGAGATAAGGGTGGCATAGTTACCCAAAAGGTAAAATACTATACAATTTAAAATTTGTTTCTTTAAAATTGCTAAAACTTTCGCCACAGTAGAGCCTCTATTGACTGTAACAATGTAGGTGTCTCGGATAATCAAAAATTACAATTGGACAAGTCCCGCGTACTTCTGTCAGTAGTCGGAGTGTTCATGTAATAGCAAGCCAGGTACCCCTGGAAGAGATGACAAGTTGCTGCATCAACAAGGCTTTACCTTGAGTGTTTTATTTTCTCGTGTAGTTCTTGGGAAAGGACGGTGTGATAAAGTACATTTGGGTAAGCACCGCTGTCGCACGGTTATGTCGATAAGTTTTACAAGTAGTATATCGCTGCAGTCAGTTTAGCAAAGCAGTGGGCAAGTACATATCCTTATCTGCATGTATAGTATAAGCTGGGAGTCACATGCTTTGCTCAAGGGCATGAAAACATAGGTGACACATTACAGCAAAAACTGAAGAAACAGAGAAGGCACGACATGTGCATGATGTAGTACTTTATCCAAACAAAACATGTAATAAATAGTAAATGAGTTGCTATTTGACAATATCCGAGCTGTATGTCATTTCCAGTGACCCATGGACGATTCCAAGCCAGCGCAGCGCGGAAGTGAGACTTCTACAGCTGCATGACGCGCCATGTGCGGAGGTGTACAGTTTGATCGTGCAGGCGTTGTTCATTAAAAAAACAAATACACGATCAGATAAAAATCGCAGTCAAGCACAAATCGGATGATGGAATTGCGGATGAGCGAGGTTCTACTGTAGTTGTTTTCGTTTGAGGACTGGATAAGCACTCAACTTTGCACATGCCTTCAGGGGTTACCTGCCATACAAGTAATCAAGGAAACTAAAATAATTTCCAGGGAAACATGGGCAAAAACAGGAAATATTAAAATTAAATTTGGTAGACACCTGTTTTTTTATCATTATTATACTGATGTTATTGACTAAATTATTACATCACCCTGTATCCAGACCAAGAGTAATGGCAAATAATACATAAAAAAATGTATGTGAATACACATGGAAACTAAACCACCAGGAAGAAAAAAATTATTTTCAGTGGCTTTATTGAAGTTAAGTAAGTAAATCATTGGAAATACTTGAAAACATGAACTAAAACAAAACAATATCATAAAAACACATCTTATATAAATATATAAAAATATACAAATATATAAAAAAACACAAATATATAAAAAGCAGATAATCAGCTGTTTTTTATTTTATGCCAACAACCTAACAAAGTATTGATTTTGATCATAAAGCATAATAAATATTTACGTTAAATTTGTATTAACTTGTTACCACACACCACCTCCGGCTAGCTCAAATTAGGTGATGAGTGGAACATACAGGTTGCAGGTCACGTAAAAAGAAGAAATTTATACACAAAGTTCGATGTATTACCTGTTTTATTTATTTATGTAAGAATCAGACTATTATCCGTACAATAGAAAACACACAAAAAAAAATTATACACTGAGCCATCGTCCGGCCACGGCCTGCTCGGTCCGCCGCCCGAACGACCGCTCGGCCTGATGCTCGGACAATGACTAAACTTTACAGCCTTCCTTCCCTTTGTGCGGGCAGTGTTCTGGGCTCGCTGACGTAATTCTCAGCCAATCACGGCGCATGGTAACAGAGGCTTCCATGCAATGCTTACCTCTGTTCCCACGACGCAGCAATTTTGTAAATATCTTTCTCGCACTCCCGTGACCGTGACTCACACGCCTAGCGTATGTAACAAAGTCTGGGTCGTGGAAAAAACAAAGGAGAATTACGTCAGCATGCCTTTCCACACAAAGAGGTAAGCAAAAAATTTTACTAGAAAAATAAACGTATGAATTTTGAAAATAAAAAACAATAAACCCGGAGAATTACATTTACAATAACTTCGAAAGGAAAATTTTTTACATCTAACCTGAAATTTGACAAAAAATTTATAACAAATTATTATTGCTGGATGGCATGGGGAAGGCTGTTATCTGGGTTTTTACAAACTTAATGAAATCATGCAAGAAAGTAAACTGTGTTTGAAGGATTATTTTGTAATATATTATTATTATAGTCTAAATTTGAGGTAAAGTAATTATTTAATTTTTTGACGTGATAACGTCTTATAAATCGATGAACGCCGGCTGCACTCACAAAAAAGCATGACTCTTTGTCACGTTCCGCCTGAGCCGAGCGTGCAAGAACCAGCCAACCACCTTGAGAGAAACTTCTATAATATCAAACAGGTTAAGACGGGCTTTTTAAAAGCAGCAATTTAAAAAATTTGATTTATTTGTCCAATTTCGTCATTTCAAATTAACAATTTATTGACATTGATTTGATTTCAGTTTATTTCTATAACTAATTGTTCATGATATATTTGAACAAATTATTTAAATTAAATTTTCAAAAACTGTAAATAATATTTGAAAATTAAAAAGTATGGAATTTTTCATCAATGTTTTCTTATTACGTTATCACGTAAAATTATCGTCCGTAAACCGACTTTACAGACAAGCCCCCTTTTTATTTTTCCCTGGAGCACTAGTGACTGACGTGCGGAGTGTGTTGCAGGTGGCAGGAGGTCGACGGTCGCAGCGCTGTGAACATCGCACACTGCGACGCCCCTGCAGCTGCCGCTGACGTTGTGGAGGATGCACACGTACAAGGTAACATTGCGAGCCTTCTGCTGGGCCAGTGCACAGTTTTCTCTGCTGTAGGAGGCGTATCATTGTGTCACAGAACCACAAACAAGGATGCTAACAGTTGTCTTTCAATTATGTTAGTAACAGCCTGGTAATTTTTGGTAAGTAGTTTAGGGCCAACTAATTTTACCATAGCTTTAAAAAAAAAAATTAATTTTAACACATTTACTTAATTTTATTAATTGATTACAACTTTATAATTTGTTACTTTTCTACCAGCTAGAAGATGTTTTATTTTTATTTTATCTAGAAATGATGGTGTTTCATATTGCTGTTTTCCTGAACTGTATAAAAAAAAAGATTAAATAATAATGATTCTGTAAGTCCCATGGTAAATATTGATTATAAGTAGTGTTGTGCGAGATCTCGAACCTCGAGAAAAATTTCGAGAAATATTGCATTCTCGAACAGCGAGCGAGAAAAATAATTTCTCGAAAAAAAACGAGATTTTTTTTGGTACCGGTAACAACTCAATTTGGTATGGAAACTAAATTTGATATTGATAGTTGTATTTTTATATGTTGAACATTACACACACACTGCCATTATTTTAGTTTAAATGTTTTAAAAATACCAAACGCGTCTGCCTGTTTGGACGAAAAATGATTTGGCGGAACACAAAGCAAACATGATGCAATCATTAAGAGATATTAGACTAGCCGATAGTCAACCAACCAAAACCTTTATCAATAACCGAAACTGTGAATAAAAACTGTCATATGAAATTCCAATTTATTCTGAAAGAAAAACTGCCGTATTTAATTTTTAAATTACGTAAGCGTAATACATAATAAAATACGTTTGAACCTAACCTACAAAATTGGTTTTGTTTACATACACGTTATTACGGTAAAGTTATTAAAAGCATTACCTTTAATTTAGTCATAATATATTGTTGGGTAATGTTTAATAGCATACTGAAATGTTGATTATTACGGCAAAATACAATTTTAATTTTTAACGAACAAAAGGAAATGGTGGTCATGCTGCCAGACCGGCTGCTTCGCTGTTCCGTTTCTTATTTCATTCCAATAAAAGACTGCGCAAGTCATGTGATTATTTAATGGACTGGAATGTAAAGGAATGGATTGAACACGCAGAACAATTCACGCCCTTGTATTACGTAAAACTACGTGAATGTGTGTGTTCAAAACCGTTGAAAAGGCAGAATAAATAGTATGTTCATCCCATTTCCTTTTCCACCTTTGTTTCACTCAGTCGTAAGACGTCACGAGTAATGAATCCCGCCAAAGCCTCCCTAGTATCAATTTCTTTGTTTTCATTACAGTACCAGTGTTTCCAGTTTACGCGAGCTACTCTGCGGGTATGAATAAATAATGTGACGCCTGTAAAATGTTATTAGGAATATGAGAATAATTTCCTAATACTGCTTTATCTCTAACTGCGGCGTAACCAAGTGGAAAAAAAAGTGTTGCGGGAATATAACAGTTTAACAGAAGTAAACTTTGTTGTCAAATTAAACTTTGATTTTACGGTAAAATGGAAGATGTGGACATATAAGTATGGCAGTATTACACAAAAAGTGGCGATAAGTCAACGGGAACCACAATTAACATGTTAGCTACTAGACTTTTACCTAAGTGAGTGAATGTTTATTTATAATTTAGTGTAGGCTTACATAACGTGTTTGGGTCATGTCAGTTGTGCACAGGCAACTAAATTGACATTCTATATGATAAACAACAGTTCTATGTACAGAACAATATATTTTGAAAGTGATATCAAGAGTAAATCTTGATTTTTTAAAAATTTCTCATTCTCGTCTCATTTCTCGCGAGAAAAATATTTTCTTTCTCGAAAATTTCTCGAGGCCTAAATGTCATTCTCGCACAACCCTAATTATAAGTCATGTCCAAGTTGTAAGAAGAGGGCAGTTACGTAGATAAAAGTAGTTTATTAATATTGCTACATGCTGTAGTTTATGATCTCAGGTTGGGTTCGCTCTCTGTTGTTTGATGCATATGTTGTCATGCTGATGCATTGGTAAATTAAAAGTTTGTTTTTTAATATCGGCTAGCCTTTTTGTGTGTACATTTGTTTTTAGAGAAAAAATAAACATTATTGTGACTTGTAACTTATAGTGAAGTCGGGGCCTTGGCTTCTACCAACAATACAGATACGAAGGTATCTGCTGGTAATGCAGGTAGTTATTAACCTTTTCACTGCTGTATGTTCAACAGTATTACAATATGTATAGTGCTACTAGCTGTATTAATAGATATTCATCCCCTGTGCTGAATACTTTTTTTTTTGCTGATGTTGTTGCAAGTGTTATAAACCACTTTTACAAATATATTATTACTTATTTTTCATAGCACACTTTTTAATTAGAAAAATTTATTACATAATTTTTTTTTAATATTTCAATATACATATATTCTACTAATTTTATTATTTTCACACCTCAACATGGATTATGAACCTGACATTATTATTGATATAACTGGATTCATTATTCTAATATTTCTTAGACACTCTATATTGGTATAAAAATTTTATAATACTACATAATTTGATTACTACATTATTGCAGAAATGCGAAATAAACCCTCATTTTAGGTTAGAAATGTTCACATTGATTTCGCTAATTATTTTATCACATTGATGATGTATCTATTATATAGTAATCTAGTTATTTTTTTGTATTGAATCAACACTTGTATTGCACATCTGGTTTTTGAATTTTATTACAAGCACACACTTGTTTTGTGGGTACACTATCATTTTTACAGAGTTTCCTATAAAAACTTTTGAAATTCTTTTTGGTGTGACAATCCTTGAAGCATGGGACGACACACAGTGCGACATCACAGTCTCTGCATGAATATCTTGTTTCTCTGCAAATTTTGTGTTTAGTACACACAACACATTTTCGGGTAGGAAACTTTTTCACACCAGTTGCTTCGATGGCAGTAAGAAAATGTCTCTGTGATAAGCGCAGGGGATTGTCTTCATCTGATATCCTCCCACCCCCTCCAGACTTTTTTCTTTGTTTCATAAATTTTTCCAAAAGTTCTCTGATAAGCATTAAATGGAATGTAGCAAGAGGTAGTTTTGTCCCGGTAACAGTTGAGTGAAGAGCATGGGCATTCAGAACTGCCAAATATAATACATGGAAAAAAAAGTTTTTTATACCATTTCACAGTTTTTCTCACTGATTCAGTGGAGCTAATTACCATGTCAGTTCGATCTACAGATCCCATACTCCTATTATAGTCCAGAACACACATAGGTTTCAATATTTTATGTCCACTTTTTCTGTCTGTCTTTTCACTTTCTGCCATGTCTGCACTATGGCAGGTGCTCAGCATCCATACTTCACGCTTGTCACGCCACTTCATAGCCAATAACTCACCTGATGACCTGAAGGAAATTTCTCCTTTATCCAACTTGTTGTCGATTTTTGGCATATTGTTGTGATTTTTTCTCATTTTACCACAGGCATTTGTTGAACGTGTATGGAGCCAATGGAAAAGGCTGGGACTTGAATACCAGTTGTCCAGGAATATAGTGTGACCTTTGTTCAGATAAGATTTCAACAAAGTGGCCACAATGTCTCCAGACTTTCCCAAACCTAAATCGTCAATGTCACTTTTTGCACCAGTGTACACTACAAAGTCAAGAAGGTATCCTGTCTGACAATTGCATAAAACAAATGTTTTGATACCAAACCTGCTTCTCTTCGATGGTATGTATTGTTTGAACATCAAACGTCCTTTGAAAAGGAGCAAGCTCTCGTCAATACACAATTTACTGAAGTGCACAAATGAATATCGAAAAGCATTTCGAATTCTGTCTACAATACCTCGAATTTATCCACACTGTTGTCACAGAAATGAAGCATTCGCAGTAAAAGTAAAAATCTGTCTCTTGACATAATGTCCCAAACACTGGTGTTCGCAAAAGAGCATCTTTTGACCAATATTCACTTAGTTTTAGTTTTCTCACACGTGTCATCAGCAAACAAACTGCCAGGAAGCAAAATAATTCTTCGAAATTTGTGTCCTTCCATTGCTTGATAAAAGAATGGGAATTAGTGGAACATTTTCAACAGCATAAATATAATACCTGTTACATTGTTCGGCTATGAATATCATCAATGAAACATTAAAGAACACTTGAAAAAAGTCTATTATAGGACTTTGATTATTTACATTTACATTACATCCTGAATGTGCATCATAGAAGGGATGGTTTGTAGGAGACAAATTATTAGAAGACCATTCTAATGTGTTTTATATTCTTTTCTTGTTAGGGTTTTCATTATCTTCGTTATCACTGCTATCACTCTCAGAGTCTGATGACTCTTCAAAAAATCTTATTCTTGAAGGACTGCGAGTAGTCCCAGCCGACGAAGATGGCTGGACAGATTTCTCCCTGTGGTGTGAAGCATGCCCATCATCTGAATCACTAGATGAAAACATTTCTTCTTCACTGTCGCTCCTTGTGAGGATCAACTCCAGTGCTTCCTTGTCAGTGAGAAATTGTTGTCTCTTCATAATTTGTATATACAAATTACCTGTTAGTCTTGAAAAAGCTAGCCTGTTCCTGTTGTGAACACACGTGTGATATTACACTGCACAACTGTTCTGCTCTTCCCTCCCACCCTCTTTGCCAAACTAACTGTAACCCCCCCCCCCCCTCCCTTACAACCCCAAAAAAAAACCCGAGCCACACAGAGAAACATCCTGTAGGTGTAGAGCCACACCAGCAAGGCTCAAGAAAAATGTTATCAGCAGAATATTCCAATTTCAAAGGCAGGAATGGTGAGTGTCGTGAAGTGGCAGCTATGACTGTTTATGAAAGCCATTGGATGGGGTGTGCAACTATCTTATCTTAACTGTCTAACTTATCTCTATTACCGGGAGCAGCAGAGAATGTGTCATGTATGCTGCTGGCACCTGGCCGCCACTGTGGAGCGAACTTGGCAGGCTATTTATAGATAGATAAAGGAAGAGGGACTGAACGAGATATGCTTAATGCTAGCAGCCTTTTGTAATTTAGTAATTTTGATGATATCGCGAATTATTTTGAATAAACCAGTATATGATAACACAGAAATTAAAATTGGTGTTGTTATTGGTAAGTGTTTAGTTCATATTTTCTCCTGGTTCCATGTAGTTCTCCTTAACGGTAACTCTGCTAATCTGTTTTTAGTTTAAGACCGTCGTTCAGGGAAGTTGCGGTGTTTGGGATCTCACTTAGTTCGCAAATTTTGCAATTGTTTTATAATGGTGATTTGACCAGCAGGGGAAGCCACAACACTATCAAAAGAAAAATTGACAGTGTAGCACCTGAGTAGGAAGAGGAAGTGGTAGCCGATACTGGGACATACCTGTGGTGTGTGGGGAGCGAGGTAATGATCAGTGTAGCGAAACATAGCACCAGGTTGTTGCTCTTTAAATAACATCTGGGGTTTATTTTGGTGTTTGTCAGTTGGTTTATCAGGTTGTTTGTAGATTTCACCAGTGTCGCCAATGAATATTATTTTGTACAAAAATCTTGAGTGTTGTGGCTTGGATCCAATCCAAGGGACGCAAGCATGTTCAAGTCAGAAGGCAGAGATTTAGCCAATTAGTTTTAGATTAGTTGTAGAATAAAGAAACAAATAATAAATATATAGCTTTTCTCTATACTTTCCTTTTTAATTAATAAAAATGTAATATATTTTAAATAAGGGTAGTGATATTTAAATGAAATCACTCTCTAGTGTAATCTTAAAAACAGAATATTTCCTCTAACACAGGCCAGTTTTTTTTTTGCATCGAGACACGAGTCAAAACCGCTCCAGTAAAGACGTTAACTCTGAGGGAGATTGGATTATTTTTAACTCTCGCGTGGCCCTGCTCAACAAACTTGCAACAAACTTCATTCGGAGAGAGAGTAAAAAGTTTGTAATAAAATATTTCTCTTTGAAAATTAATATTAACTAATAATTGCATTTACCATACAAAGTATTGTCTAATAGCTGCATGATCCATATTTAAATTAATTGTACCTGAAAATTTTTACGAACCAGGTAAACGTTTTATACATAGTATAATGCGGTATTGAAATAATGTAGGTGACACAAAGGGATTCATTTTGAACATATTTTATTTTTTTAAAAAAATCAATTTTTTTCTTAGCCACCAGGCAGGCAAACACCTAGGTGGTGGGCAGTGGCGAAGTTGAGGCAGCAGCCCCGGACTTCCTCTAGGTGGGGCTGGTCTCGAGGTACGCCACCACCCACACGTCATTGTCGCGTCCTTGACATCCTCCTAGGACGTCACTAGGTCTGGAGGCATGCCCTCCTCTACCTCCTCCGAGATTGAGGACACCATCACTTAAGGCATTGTCTTTATTTAAGTTGGGTAGACTGTAAAACGTAACATAATTCAAGCATCCTTTTCACAAGTGTCACATTATAAGTTAAAATAATGAATAAAAAAACAGCTTGTTGCTATGTTCAGCAACACTGATAATAACTCCACTCCCCCCACACCACAGTACCCGCCTGCCTCTCCCTACTCACTTGCCTTCTACTCACAAGAACATCCAGGAAAGGTTTAGTTACTTAATTCTCCTGTTCCATTGTGAACTTGACATTGTCATACTGGTTAAAGTAATGTGACAGTGTCTCACTTGTTACTTTTTCATTGTCATTGTTATAGAGCGATGACGGAGTGGACTGTATACGATAATGATTATAGATACCATTATAATACAACAATTTAACCGTGAGGCTACACCATAGTACTACTCACCGCCATGATGAAAAATATGACTGACTTCCGGCTGGATGTTCAGGGCTGCCAACTATTGGCAGAGGATGCTGGATAATGGTTGCCACTACACAGCAGCGTGGGAAATACAACTTGAAGTATTCAAAGACTTCTCAGAAGCACTGATTACGTTGAGGTCTAATCAATGTTGCTAACACGAAATTACACACACTAATACACAGTCTGAACAGCCATCTTTCGCAAAAATGTTAATGAAGATTGATTCCACAAAGTGCCTCGTGTCTCTGGTAATTGGTGCCAAGTTTATTTACTTAGGGTTGTGGCAGGGCTTGTGTCCGGAGTGAGGGCTCGAGTCAGTGCTCCATGTGTAGCAGGTGTTGCAGCCGAGGGTCAGAGTCTGATCATGGAGGCAGGCAGAGCCGCCCCTGAGCTGCCCGCGCCCGCGCCCGCGCCCGCGCCCGGCTCCGGTCAGACCAGAGTCAACCCGTTCAAGAAGAGCGGTGGCCAGCTGCGGCCAGGACAAGCGCTCTCCAATCTGACAAATGCAGCGGCGCACTCCATCGCACCTGCAGTCTTCCATGTCTGTACTTGTTCAAGTCATTCTTGTGTCCGGGCTCACACAGCTATCCTGACAGTTATTCTGTAATTCTTACCCAATGGTATTTGGAGGTTTTTTTTGAAGGGTTAATTGATTCCTAACATCAAATCACTGAATGTTTTCATTTTAAGCGTTACATTAAAGTGTGCTTGTTGCTAACCTTGAGGCTGTTTCGTAACAAACTACTAAAACTTTTTGAATGCCGCAGCCAACCAGTCTGCCGGTGTTTGTGGACTGGTTCGCCCAGCAGCAGGCTGCCTTACTGGAGGAGTTCCCACACGTCACGCCCCAGGAACTAACCAGGGAAGGCCTCAAGCGCTACAAGGATTTGCAAACTAAAGTAAGTTGTTCTTTTCTTTGGTGGATTTTAATGCTTCTAATTTGATCTTGGTTTAAAATCGGCACGAGTTCCATTTGGCTGTAGCTTCAAGCCTGTCCTCTCTTCCTCTTCGGAAGGTCCCTGATTGGCATAGTGGTCTCCTTCTGCTTGTGTCCCCTCTAGGCTAGTGTCTCCTGTCAGTGATGAGAAATGACAAGCAGGTAAGCAGAGTACCAGTGCTTGGCAAGTGGCTATTGTATGGAACTGTCAAGTGGTAAGTCATGCAATCAAGAAGGTTGTTAGGTTATGCATTACAGACGGCAGAGGGTTCCCATCCCACATAACATGCAGTCACATTAAAACAAGTCATGTACCGTAATCACTCGCATAATGTCCGCAGTAATTTGACCACATTTTTGGCCAAAAAAATGGGGCGCGGACATTATGCGAGGAAAATTACAAAAATACAAAATTTTGTGTCTTAATTATTACTAAAAAGGCACAAAACGTATCTAAAATCAATTTGGATTTCACTAGCTATTTTAAAAGAATATTGCTGCGGGATCGCTTGCAAACAACCCGGCTTAGACCATGTTTACTTTGCTGTAATTGCCACCGGTAACTGTCTCGCACCCGCCGGAACATTAAAAAAAATTACGCGCTACACTGAAACAAGTGTGGTTACGTGTGCCTTATTAATGTGATTAATATGTGATGGATTAAAACGGCTATTAACGGCACGGCTGCAATATTTTAGCCGTACCATATCCTTACGTGCGGCGCGTAGGGAACCAGCGAGCTGGCAACAGCGCAGTGACTCACCAGTTTCACATCTGCTGCACACTGTACTCCCCCCCCCCCCCCCCCCCCCCCCCCCCCGTCAGGGCATTCTGATGGCCTTCGTGACGTAGAGAAGGAGGAAGGGGATGGAAACATTTAGAACGTGAGAATGGCCAAGGGAGGGATTCCAACCAAATGTAAACAAAGAGGGGTTCTGTTTTGTCCTGACACGTTGTACTGCTTAATTTCTTCGGTGTGTTCTTACTGCTGGTGCCAGTACCATTAATAGTACTCGTTGATTTATAAATAGACCCTTTTGTTGTGTGTGTGTTGTCGGGACGATATACACTGGCTGTCACTATTTTTCAAAATATATATATAGACATATGTATATGTGTCAATGGTACTGTTATGCTCTTGTACTGTGACCCTTGTAAGCATGCATAAAATGTTACTATCATGAAACACACACTCTTGGACACAGGTATCTAGGTAACATATATCAACACATAGGGATATAATTCAGGTTTTTATTATTAAGAATAAAATGGCTATTCATCAGGGACAACTAACATAGGTGTAGAGATAAAAATCAAGGTTAATATAATTAAATAAAAATCACAGAAAAACAATCCTAACGATACTGAACATGACTCTTGGATATGCGCTTATGTAAATTAAACATCAGGAAAATACGTAGCACACATGAATCGTTCACAAAAGTTCGTTAGTGTAAGTTCAGAAAATCAATCAAATGATGTTTTTACAGACGCATTCTTACATAAAAGAAAAATGTTTGAAATCATAGCACAATTAATTAGTATGATTACTATTTATGTTTATATTTGGGTTCGTATTTGCCTTGGCTTAACTCAGTTTATATGGTAGAGACACGAAACTAGTACTCCCATTTCACCTCTGGGTATCACAAAATAAAATAATTTAAATCTTGGAAATAACAACTCATGACGTAGTTCAGGATAATTGACACCTTTTACGTGAAAACTTATCAGTTTGTAGTCATATCGAAGTGATTCACGAAGAAATTACATACAGCTGGGTATGTCTATGGGCGATACAAAATGCAAGATCTTTACTTACAGATTTTCACTCCTAATAACATATCCGTCAGAATATGCCCTTATAATCTTACACATTATTTATTTATACGTCGTTTAAGCTCATCCTGAGTATCGGATGGCATAATCTAGCTAGCTATCTTTCAAATTTAAAATAGGCCTCGCGCCTTTGCGTCGGTATCAGACGCCTTCATACAACCATTCTTTCTTATTAATTAAGACGTTCTAGACGCCTCACCTTTAAAACACGGCCTCTCATTGGCCGAAACCAAAATCGGTTAGCGTAATTTACAATATAAATACCGTAAATAACACTTATTAATACAATTGAAAACACAGAAATGCGGTAAATTTAAAACGAAAATTTCCAACAATGAAAATTTCTTAAAGTAATACCCCGAATAAAATCATTGTTCATTCGTTAAATTCATTAGTCCTTAGAGGGGTATACTCAATTGACTGTCCTTATAAGTCCATTTCAGGTCATAGAGCATAGCTCTCGTAGATATACATAATTAATAAAAATATATTTAAATAACTTTTGCGGGCGAACAATATACAAATTAAATAATAAAATTTCATAATAATAATAATAATCAAAATAATAAGTTTTATAAATAATAATATCATTAAAATAAATCATTACTGTGCATTCTGAAAATAGTAACAGCACAGAATGGTCGCCCTTGTCAATCATATTGAACTGCAATCGTTGACCTGTTCAAAACAGTACAATGTGATTGGCAGTTTACCGTCTCTCTCGCACTATGTACAACGAATAGCCTTGTCGCCTAGCGGCGCGCGCACCACACATAAAAAAAACTTGGAGCGGCTGAGTTTCTTGTTCTCCTCCTTTTTTATTTAGTTTTTTCTATCGTCCTTTCGACCGTTACACTAGAAAATTCGCGCAATTTTAATCACTTTGCATCGGGTCGTCGCCGCTAGCAGACCTGCGCTCGAATGGTCCACGGGTTTTCCCGCGCAAAGTCTTCTCTGCTGGACCTGCTACAGCTCTCCGACGGCGTCTACTCCCTTGAGCCCCTCCTGTTGAGAGGGACGTGGGAGGACATACTTACTGTAAGTAGCAATCTCATATGGCTGTAACGGGTTTATGTACATGTGAGTCAACAATGTGACGTTCTCCAGGACACGTCACGGCAGTGGATCAACGTCCACCCGCGGTGCAAACGACATCCACGGCGGCGGCTGAGGAGGCATCGGGACAGCGCCGGACCTCAAAGCGGCCAACACCAACACCTGCTCCACACCTCACGTCGGCGGGATTGGCGTGTGGCGGCTCGCAGTACCGGACACCACGGCTCCTGGCTCCGCGGCGAACATCTGCAGCGGCGGACTGCGGCTGCAGTTGCCGCCCTAACTCACGAACATGTGAGAGGCGGCGTCGGGATGTCTGCGGTGCTGCTCGTGTCGGTGGAACCGCCACTTCTCACAAGGACGCACTCGTTGGGTCCCGTCACTGATAGGTACACAGCCGTTGCGAACTGTATTGTGTACATTTTAACTAACAAGTATCCCGGTCATTAAACAGTCTTAAAACTCTTCACTCATGTGTGAATCATGCACTTGTGACGCACGAATGTCAGCAGGCTAGGACATCTTCTGTACTTAACGTAGCCTATCCACAAGCCAGTTCAGTATAAACTAACTATTAAAACAAATAGTAACTAATAGGATCAAATAACATCAGATATTAAATAATAAGTATAGTAACTTAGGCTAACCATTCAATAACTTTCAAAGTGAAATTGTTACATCTTAACAATAGGTATCATTAGCTAGATAACATTCAAGCATAACTTTAACTAAACTGATTTTCATGTTAATGAAAGGGTTTGTTTACATCATTGTTAGGCATCCTTATGCCTTCAGGTTGTACCTGTTTTATTATATGTACAATTTCATTATGCATCTCGTGCATTTCCATAAGCATCATTTCCCGATATTTCATAACTTCATAATATCAACAATTGATCAAATTAATAATTCTCACTAACATCTCATATCATATACATAACATCATATTTACAATATCACTTCAAGGAACATTTCATATATTACATCATTAAAAGCATTTGTTTATGTTAGCAAACAAATCAACAATAGTCTTGATTTCGTTTAAGTACACACATCATGTGTAACTTGTGCTTGGAAAGGGAACGCACAGTGTTTCCTTCTCTTTTATCTTTCTTTTATCGCAGCTTATCGCTCGACGAAGGCGGCCTCTCTTTTTATTTCTTTTATTTTACTCGAGTGTCTGGTGAACTTTTATTTCTACCATTTCTCGCAAGGTAGTATTTTTTTTTCTGTAATCAGCTGGGTTCTCAGATAACGCAAATAGCTGTTTGGAAAGTGCATAGCAGTTTCCCTCTCATTTCAACCATTAGTTTCATTTTCAGGCATCTGATGCGGGCTTCGCAGGATCCTGACTGTGTATTCATATCATTCAGAAATTTCTCTGATAGGAATTGTTTCTTGTTAAAATCACTTGAGATTCATGATCTCGATGCAAAGGATAATTCTATCCTGACAAAGCTAAGTGAATCAAAAAAAATGCTTACATGATAGCTTGCAAATTTTTTTTTTATTTTTTTCTTCCTTTTCTGGCTGGCTCAATTTTGCAGTAACTTAGTACTTGTTTATAATACAGCCTGCTGACATTTACTGCAACAGTGTACTAAGTCCGCGACATAGTTGTTAGACATTGAGTTTTTCAGGTCTTCGTTTGACATCATATTCGCCACTCAACGATTACAAACATAAACAAACAAAATCTCAAGTGCCACGTTGAATGAAGTTAAAGTCTTTTGTATAGTTTTTTTTTTTTTTTCACAATAAATAACACAGTCGTTTGTATATATCTTGTTATCATTTCATAAATATCATTATTTAAAATAACCAAATCAAATTAATTTAAAGAAATAGCTTTCTAATACTGAGTGGATTTGTATGCGAAAGGAATGCATACTTTTCTACTCTGCATTCAGGGCAGAATGCAACCCTATGAGATCGTTTGCAAAGCCCTACTTCAATCATAGAATTTGTGTAAAACAAAAATATTAAATTTGCAAAAAAAAAAAAATTTTTTTCTTCTCCAGCAGTGTTTGATAAAAAAAATGATAAATCTCGGTTATTCTTAATAAATTCAGTGATGTGTTGTGCTTTGGAAAATTAGATTAACCACATCAGTAATTCAAGGTAACTTTATTATTATTATGCTAATACAGTAAACTCCCGGTATACCGCGCCTCGATAGATCGCGGAATCGGGTATATCGCGGGTCAAACCATGTCCCCCAATCAGAAATGAATAATAATAATAATAACACAGTAGAATCTCGTTAATTTGTGATGGTCAGGACCGAGATAATCACGGATTACCGAATTTCACGGACTAGCGATTAAAGGCCCGGAAGGTCTTGTCAAGCTTCTCAGACACCGGCGTGCAGCTGGGTTAAGGCCAAGCTCATGTGACGTAACATCTACCGAGGCTTACTGCACCTTGGCAGCAGATGGATAAAAAATAGTAAACTCTCCATTATTCGTGTTAATTGGGACCCGCCGATGCCCGGATAATTAAAATCCTGTAAAAAAAACAGTAATAAACCCGGATAATCCGTTCACGGTAAGGACCGTCTTCGAATTAGTCTCGGCTTAAAAAAAATACGGCACTGCCTAGCCATTAGTTCACTGTCATTTACAACAGCCGAAGAGAGAAAGATAAGATCGTGCTGAACTTGCACACACAAATTTTGGGTAATCCCCCCCCCCTCCCCCCAATCCAACTTCGTCCAGCTGAATGCCAGCCAGACACGTCACTCGCCAGGCGCCTGCCGTGCGTTGGCCGGTGGAAACAAACAAAGGGAGACGGGAAGCAGATGTCAGGACATCCCCCTCAAGTTTAAAGAGTGACAAATGTGACAGCTGAAAGGGGGATGACACAAAGGGTCCGTACAAACAGTGTTGCAGAGTTTGGCGGCCCATGCGAAGGCTTGCAGTGTTTGCTGGCCGCCGGCCCGCGTGACAATTTTAAGCGCTGACAACTTCTCTTTTTTTTTCTGCACTTTTAAATCGTCCCGGATTATCCGATTCCCGAATTAACGCGTCACGGATTAACGAGTTTCTACTGTAATAGTAATGGAATAAATGGTTGACAGCCGATTAGGATAATTTTGCGTTGTAACTCACAAACTAAGCATCGGGCAGAAAAAAGCCTGGGCGTAGAAAATGTCCGCAGTGAAATTCTAAACAAGATATCTCCGTACATTATTCCTCTATCTTGTAGTGTTTTCAAATTATGGTCCAATCCAGCCCAGTGTTATTTTCTGAAACACTAGTTCTTAACATTTTTTTTAACCCACAAATAAAGCATCGGACAGGGGACCCGATAAAGCCCACAGTCCAGCGACATTATCCAGCGTGACTTGGCTGGGGATTGATTTTGGATAGGTTTGGTTGACGGCAAGCGCTGGGAGGGGAGAGGCGAGCCGAGAATATGCGACCAAGACACCCGGGTAGACGGGAGGAGTGGAATATAAGCGCCAGTGATGAGAGGGGCGATTAAGCCGAAAGGGGGGAAGTCTGGTGACCTTGAGTAGTTCACTCATTTCCGTCTGCACACTTCTCGTGGTTACGTGTGTTGACAAGCGGAGACATACATATAAATGTTTTGTTACAACTTGAACCTACAGACGTAATTTTATTCATTGTATTATACACGTTCATCTTTTTACTTTGGTATAATGTTTTAACATTAAATAGTAAAGTAAATCAGCTAGCGTATTTGCCGAGGAATTCCCAGTGGTCCAATACTTACGTGAACCATACTGTACCACTTTTGCCGTGAGGTAGTAAACAAGCCCGGAAATGTTTATGTGTAGCGGCCTCCCGACCTTTAACCAGAGGCTGGGGAATATAACACTTACCGATCCGAGCCACACACACTCAGCAACTCGACACAGTAAGTAAAGACAACGTTTAACAGACTTTTTAATACGGCGCCACTGATTGCGCTAAAATTATTTTGGCGCAATTTTTGTATCCCACATGTGACCATTTATAATTTACTGTAAGCATGGATAACAAAGTTTAACCACTTTACATGATAGACGATTCTTTATTTTATATTGTACGAATGCTAGAATCATTTTTAACGTATCTGCTGCATACTTCTGCAAAAGACACGCTATCTGTTAGTACGTAAATCTAGAATTTTTATTTTGTCAATCAAACTCGGTACTTTGCGATTCATATTCGGTTTGAAGTATTACTATGGCCTTTCTATTTAGAAGACTTTAACCACAGAATCGTGTGTAACCGCACACACTGCACTTACTTTGTTACGGACACTCAGACGAAGCAGATACTGTGGCTGACACCACGAGAATGGCAGCAGCTTGTGTGCCGCACGTGTGTATGGCGGCGTGTGGCGCGCTCGTAGGCCGTGCGACAAACTGTGCGCGGCATGCGGAAAAATAAAAAATAAAATTCAATATTTAATATTATCTTTAAAATTTATTATTTTTATTTTTTCACCCGCGTTTAGTGAAAACTGCGGATACAAAGTCCGCACAAAGGCGGGCCGTCTATACTGTGCGTGCTTGCCGACCTATTAGAACACAGGCGGTGTTTTATGCCTTTTGACCTTGGTCACATCGAAACATTGCGGTTATGCAACAATGCGGGTAAAAGTTATGTCCCCCGACAACCGCGTTAAATAGGTAGTGTACTGTAGTTGCAAAGTGTTCATGAACAGTGCTCACCCATGTTTACACAGCTAGGCCATACTTCTCTCACACAAGTTAGTCGACAACACACAAGCTTGACATTTCTTTTTGCTAGTTAGTATGATTACCTACAGACAGGCGCATCTCATTACATAGATTCAGGTATTACTGTTAGTGAACTTATACTCACACGAAGAATAACGCAGACCAACTGACAAACAATATTATACACATAATACACTATTAAATTCGAAGATTCATTACATCTGTGTGGGTGGCATTTCACTTCACCTCACTACAGGCTATAATAAGCGGGAATTGCACTTCCGCATCGACGCAACGATAATGTACCAAGCGAGTATCACACTTCCGCTACACATTAGGTACCTGTCAGTGGTTGCAATACGCCTCACATGGCGTATCAAATTACACAGTAACCATTTAATACCTTTCATATTCATACTGGTCTGGTCACGGCTCTGACCTAGACATTCCGATTGCGCTCAGCTGTTATAGTACCTATACTCGTACTATACAGGTGTCTCACTAGCTTGTGTCGAACTTGACACAGGTTTTTTTGTAGGCTCTCAACTGCGAAATATTATACCGGCCTACTGGTCGGCCTGTAGATGGGTCTTCCAGAGCGTAACAGTTCTCTTGAACTATGTCAGTTATGACATATGGTCCGTCGAAAAGCAAAAATAATTTCCTGGTGACATTCTCCCATGCCTTGCTGACAGGAGATATCTTCTTGAGCACAAGGTCGCCGATATTAAATTTAAACAATTTGGATGCTGGTTTCCTTCTTCTTCGTACCTCAGCTTCTGCTGTGAGCTTCATTCTTACGAATGTTTCCACTTCTTCTCCTGTGGGTAGTCTTGTCCTTTCGGGCTCCTTGTCATCTGTGTGTTCCGGTTGTACGAGAGGTGGCTGTTCGGGGCATGGCTGCCACTCGTCTCGTGAGTCCTGGGGGCATAGTGGTATGGTGGGCGGTAGTCCTCAGGTTTGCCGTTGTAGCGGTGCTCATCGGTACGGCGGTACTTCTTGCAGTACTCCAGCTCGTCTTCTGACGATGCTCTCCGGCGGCGGTCTGCTGACTCCCTGGGTGGGCGTGACTCTGGCGAGAATGATCTTCGCTTGTTGTCTCGGTAGTCCCCCTGCCTCCGGCGGTGGTTTGCTTCGTCATCGCTGTGGTAATTCCTGGAGTTGGACCACCACGTCTTCCTCTTGTAATAGGGGGTCTTCCTGTAGCCTGTCTGGTATTGATCGTTCCGGCTAGGTCCTCCTCCTCTTGGCTGCCAGTTCATCGTGTTCACCGCTGCCTGTCTGAGCTCCTTGGGTTTTCCCTCGCGATTCTGCCAGTAGTTGTGGACGGGCTGTTGTCGGTGGGGCTGTGGAACCCTCTCACTCTCCTCCTTGGTATTGGGTGCTCAGTCCATTTTCTCAAGTTTATCATAATTGAGAAGGCGCTCGCGGAACTCTGTCACATCGCGGTATGGCAGGCCTGATAACTGCTTCTGATACTTGAGTGGGAGCTGCGTGAGGATGGCCGCGATGAATTCATCATCCGTCATGGGCTGATCCAAGTAGCGTGTCTTCTCAAACATTGCTGATAGATGCGCTTCCAAGGACGCGCACTTCCTTGGGTCATACTTCTCCGTGTGAAGCTGTGCACGGAGGTGACTCTGTATTCGGATGTTCCAATACTGGTTGTGGAACAGGGACTGAAACTGGGCGTAACTATGCATTGATGCACTCAGCATCTCCCACCAGTAAAATGCCGGTCCTTTCAGGGCGCTGTTGAGACACTTCAGTATCTCTGTATCTCTCAAATGAAAGGTTGAGGTGTATTCCTCAAATCTTTTCAGAAAACGGATGGGGTTCTCTGTAGCTATGCCAGCAAACGTGGGCATAGCTTCTGCCCAATGCTTAGCTGGATGGTGCATGAGCATGGCCGCATCAATGTTGGATGGGCTCAATACAGGGGTTTCTCTGGGCAGATCCATTTGAACGGTAGGATGATTGTAGATGGGTAGCAGTGGAAATGTGTACATCTCACTGGGGTACGGTTGCCTGTCTACTGGGGCAGTCGGTACAGTTGACACAGGGGCTGTGTGTGACGGTACATGAGCTTGGCGGTCAGCTGACTCACTCCTGGGACTGGGGTGTACACTAAGGTGCTCGATTCTATCTCGTAGTGTGGCAGTAGCCACCTCCATGTCCTCCAGTCTATGTTCGAGATGCTGGAGATGTACTCGCACCTCCTCCCTAGCACTAGCTTGTCCCTGGTGTTCATTCGAGATCATGTTTCGTATGGATGTTACATGAGTCTCCAGACTGTCCACACGACTACTGTTCTGTGATACCTGCTCAGATATCTGCTGGGCCAGCCTAACCTCTATGCTGTGTTCCAGGCTCTTTAATCCTGAGTTGGTCTGATCCCTCAGCGCTCCCAACTCAGCCATAAGCCGCCCCATTTGAGTATTGTTCTGTTCAAGTTTCGCATTTAGTTGAGTATTATTCTGTTCTAATTTCGCATTTAGGGATGCATTATGCTGCTCCATTTGAGTATTATTCTGCCGTAATAACTGCATAAGTGCTTCCAGTGTCACAGGTGATGTAGCAGTATTATCTGGCAATGGTGTGATTTTAGGGACAGTGGCCTCCCTTTCCTCCTGCTCCCCTGTTGCTGGTGACGTGGGCCGCCCTAACCTCTCAGTCACGGTGGTAGAGTGATCACTAGGCCCCTCCACACAAGTGTTCCCTGGTGAACCCCCTGCTGATGATGTCGCCGTGTCACTTACTGAATTCCCTGTGTTATCGCAGTCTTCACACATACTGTCACGCCTACTCCTGAGCGAGTATGTGGGGTGGTTGTGTGCCATGTTATTATAATGGATTATATACACTATGCAGGATCAAATAACAACTTGAAATAAGGTGTGACAACTCAGTGTCAACACACTCGGGCCCCACGTTTATGTGCGCCACTTTCTTTATGTACTGCTTAATTTCTTCGGTGTGTTCTTACTGCTGGCGCCAGTACCATTAATAGTACTCGTTGATTTATAAATAGACCCTTTTGTTGTGTGTGTGTTGTCGGGACGATATACACTGGCTGTCACTATTTTTCAAAATATATATATAGACATATGTATATGTGTCAATGGTACTGTTATGCTCTTGTACTGTGACCCTTGTAAGCATGCATAAAATGTTACTATCATGAAACACACACTCTTGGACACAGGTATCTAGGTAACATATATCAACACATAGGGATATAATTCAGGTTTTTATTATTAAGAATAAAATGGCTATTCATCAGGGACAACTAACATAGGTGTAGAGATAAAAATCAAGGTTAATATAATTAAATAAAAATCACAGAAAAACAATCCTAACGATACTGAACATGACTCTTGGATATGCGCTTATGTAAATTAAACATCAGGAAAATACGTAGCACACATGAATCGTTCACAAAAGTTCGTTAGTGTAAGTTCAGAAAATCAATCAAATGATGTTTTTACAGACGCATTCTTACATAAAAGAAAAATGTTTGAAATCATAGCACAATTAATTAGTATGATTACTATTTATGTTTATATTTGGGTTCGTATTTGCCTTGGCTTAACTCAGTTTATATGGTAGAGACACGAAACTAGTACTCCCATTTCACCTCTGGGTATCACAAAATAAAATAATTTAAATCTTGGAAATAACAACTCATGACGTAGTTCAGGATAATTGACACCTTTTACGTGAAAACTAATCAGTTTGTAGTCAAATCGAAGTGATTCACGAAGAAATTACATACAGCTGGGTATGTCTATGGGCGATACAAAATGCAAGATCTTTACTTACAGATTTTCACTCCTAATAACATATCCGTCAGAATATGCCCTTATAATCTTACACATTATTTATTTATACGTCGTTTAAGCTCATCCTGAGTGTCGGATGGCATAATCTAGCTAGCTATCTTTCAAATTTAAAATAGGCCTCGCGCCTTTGCGTCGGTATCAGACGCCTTCATACAACCATTCTTTCTTATTAATTAAGACGTTCTAGACACCTCACCTTTAAAACACGGCCTCTCATTGGCCGAAACAAAATCGGTTAGCGTAATTTACAATATAAATACCGTAAATAACACTTATTAATACAATTGAAAACACAGAAATGTGGTAAATTTAAAACTAAAATTTCCAACAATGAAAATTTCTTAAAGTAATACCTCGAATAAAATCATTGTTCATTCGTTAAATTCATTAGTCCTTAGAGGGGTATACTCAATTGACTGTCCATATAAGTCCATTTCAGGTCATAGAGCATAGCTCTCGTAGATATACATAATTAATAAAAATATATTTAAATAACTTTTGCGGGCGAAAAATATACAAATTAAATAATAAAATTTCATAATAATAATAATAACAATCAAAATAATAAGTTTTATAAATAATAATATCATTAAAATAAATCATTACTGTGCATTCTGAAAATAGTAACAGCACAACGTAAAACAGGGTACACACTAATTAAAGTTGACGTTTCTTTTACGCTGTGCTGCGTGTCTTACCTCAACAGAAAACAAGACTGATCCATGTCAGCAAATGTGATGTTAATTTTTTTTTTATAAATATAACATAACATTAAAACAGTTCAAATAATGAACTTACTTACCCAAAAAAACTGATACTGCAACAGCACTCAAAATATTTATTTAGTCTGCATTTTAGTAACTGCAATTTCAAATAGGTAAATGTCACGAAAACCTAATCTTAAAGAAAATTATACACTTAAGAGTTTAAAAAAATGTAAGTCTTTTTCTCAACACATCACTTTCCAATCTGCTACCGACGCGTCGCTATCATCTTCCTCAGCGTTACTGTTTTCTGCGTCAGCATCGCTCCTGTCGTCATCTGTATCTTCCCAGATTACATCGTCTTCAGTTCCATCGAGACGAACACTTTTTTCGTGCACTTCATACTCCCTTTCAGCAGCCCTGTTCCCATGCTCTTCAGCATAACGAACAACTCTTAATTTAAACCGCACAGTGAAGTATTTATATTTACCAATTCTGTACTCTACACTACAAAACTCTACGCGAAACTCATGCCTTGAACTTGCGTGCGTGTTGGTCAGCTGTGTTTACTGTTACCATGCTTTGTTCAGTTCAACGAATTTCCCCACCCTTTCAGGACAGGAGAGAAAGGACAGCTCAAGGTCACGGCTTTGTTTACAGAGCCGTCAACTTTCCATTCGTACTGCGTCCTTTAGGGGTGGCCAAAGTTGTTGTCCCGCCTTAGACGACTGGTGCGGACATTATGCGATTTTTTAATTTTTTCTTTTAAGGATATATAAATAAAGGGTGCGGACATTATGCGAGGGCGGACATTACGCAGGTAAATCAAAGGGGCTCTTTATGACAAAACTTGATAGCGGGGATGATAATTAGTGCACTGTGATGTTTACTGCAACAAATTAAAGTTTTCATCACATGTTCCATCACATGACGGCAATAAACACAATATACAAAAACTACAAATTAACAAAATCCATATTGAAAACTGTGCATTGTGGAGTTGGCCTCAATATTTGTAACTGACCAATGACCAATATTCACAACAATATTTTTGAAGGGCTCGGATGTAAAATATGATAAATAACATTTTACTACTTTTAAGATGTAGTATTATGTGTTTTTATAAAAATCATGTAAGCACTTACAAATTGTTAAATGAGAATTGTTTTATTTTTTAATGTAAAATTTTTTTTTACTTGTTAGAGATGAATATTTTTTTGAAATTTAGTTCATTAACTTTTGGCAGTTACCATTGTCTACATGCGTGTGTACACTGGTTGAGTTAACACTGTTCTTATAGAAAATTAATAAAATCCCTTGTTGCTAATATAAATCCAGGCAATATTAACAAATAACTCAGTTTTTATAACTTTTTTAATTTGTACATACTAAAGATAATAGTTCGTCTGGAACAATGAATCATTAAAAAATAATGTGTTCTTTGATCAATAAGCATTCATTAGAGAACTATATTAGTAAAAGAAAGCTTTAAACATATTTGATTAGCTTTCAAGTTATTGTAGAATTCATGTTATGCTCGAGGTACCCAGGGAAGACATGACAGTACATCCTACAGTTTAGTTTCTTTAATTGGTCTGACATAACCATACCCTGTTGGAAGACATCCTCTGAAACTCTCCAGGAAACTGGTTGGACATACCCAAATTGTCATTATGAGATTAGCTTCTCAATAAAGTTTTTTATGTCAGATTCATCTGATGCTGAATACAGTAAAACCCTATTAAATATTTTCCATGGGATTGAGTGCTGAAAACTTTTTTTACAGGGAAAACTTCTTAAAAGGGAAATACATAGTACAAATTTATTTGCTACATCAAAACATTTTATTCAAATTACAATATTGTATTAACTCAAAATTATTCTTACCTATTATTGTCAGCATACTGGAAAAACAATGCAATAATATCAGTAAATTTAATTATTTAAAATTAATTTAATTTATTAAGTACAATAAAAAAACAATTATCAAAACACTAGCAAAAAAAAGTAACATTCACTGTTTTAAAAAAATACTGCGTCAGAGTTGTTGGTTTGAACACATTTTCGGAATGATGCATCACCAAATTGTCCAGTTCCTACAGGCTCTTCCTCACACTATCGGGAACATTTGGTGTTCCATGAACAAATAACCTCAGCTTGTCTAGGTGGTCAAATGCTTCGGAGTAAGTTGGCAAGGAAGTGGAATCAACTTCATCCCTGTCACCATCACCAGTCTCATCCTCAGCTAAATCTTTGTTTTGTGCACATAAATCTTCAATGGTTTGTGGCTCACATGGTAGAACCGCACCATCAACAGTTTACGTGAATCAAACTGCAGTTAATGTGTAGTGATATGAGCATAGTGCTGCCATCTGTTGGAATTTAAGGAAACTCTTTGCACAAAAATTATCAGGGCATCACATACATTCTAAGTACAATAATTCAATTTCAGTAAAAAATTTAGTTGCCATAGTTAATATCCCCGGGCATTGCAGAGACGTTAAATCAGGACGCCGCCGTGTCTAGGAAGCACGGATCCGGGTGAGACACTGTTAACTCCGGGCATGACGTCGCCCGTGTGGGGTCATGACTTGATCCCCGTGCACTGCCTACAGAATAGTTGACCTTGGCCCGCTTTCAGCGACAGACACGCTCGTATGGCATCCCACACGCCAACCTGGAGTACACACGTGATCAAACGAAGAGAGACAAGTTCGGTAACGCTGTGATTGATTGTAGACTACACGGTACAATTCCCGCTTGAGCGCGTTACATAAGAACCTAAAATATGTTAAAACTGTTTAAAAGCCTTGCGGCACGATCAGTTTACAGGATGTCCAGCCACCGCGTGGTCAGGCGTTACGCTTGTGGTGAAGTCTGTTATGGATTACAATGCAAGTAATGAAACAGCCAACCACCGAGGTAGGCTCCGGGGATTAAGATAAGAATTACATATAACTAAATTACCGGGTCAGTAAAGCGAAGTTGAAGTCCTCGGAGTGCAGAGCGCGTTCTACCGCGGGTGATAATGCAAAGCGTCTGGGGCAAGTGATGGCCGCCGAGGTGGCAGGACAATGGTGTTGCACGCCAAGACAGATAGTACTGTTATTCCAAACTGTATCGCGCCGTGGCATATTTAAAAAAACTGCAACCACATAATAATTAAGTTGAACAAGAAAGAATTAAATAAAGTTATAGTAACTGAATGGCCTTCGGCAAGTCTGAGTCTTTCTGCCGAAAGGGATACAAATGAAATAAAGTATTATGCCCTGAATCTTACATACACAACACTAATGATATTTAAAGAAATACTATAATGATAATTACATAGAAATTATTAGGGAACGAGGCACTGGATTGACTCTACCTCTTGCCGGGTGTCCACACACGCACACACACCTACATCGGCTGCGGGAGATTTGAATGAACAAGAAGAAAGGAAGAGGGGTAGGAGGGTGGTAACATATGGGCTCTAGGGGGCGTAGCCTCGGTCAACGTCATGGTTTACACCTGATTCCTTCAATTATATGACATCTGCTAGTTAGTTACAAAATTATTAAGTTTACGATTAGAATTTCTAGAACAAATTATAAAGACATTAATGCTAGATTAATACCTAGCCAGTTATTCAGAATATTTTATCATCTGCTTGAACACAGTCCAACAGTCTAACTTATTTATATTTTTTAAAAAGCTGTGCTACTGAAAAGTCGTAGTGACACATAAAAGTTGAACTTTCAAAGTTAACACCACTTAGTTACAGTGGTCTCAAAGCTTTGTCATAACTTGCCTAGTATTATTTCAGCAATAGCGAGTCGTCCAATTCATCGTGGTAGTTGTCTGCAGAGGTACTCGTTCTTGAACTTGCCTCGCAGACAATGATCACTCCAGCGAGTCCACGACAATGTTCAGTACTTGTCCAGAAGAACCACTCACTATGCAGACACATACATAAGGACAGCCACTTCAACTCCGTTCTGGCCCTAAAATTGTCTGTTAGTGTGTCTTTGATATGGTACACCTAAAACAGGCGCTCTTTCAAGCCAATCAACCATTTCTCGTACCAATGTAACCAATTTTAAATACAAGTAGTGCAAATTCACAAATCACGAAAACACTCTTTTGTTTTCAAAACAGACCATTTGTGCTAAGTCAAAATCTGTACAGTCGTTTTCATTAGATGCAAGCGTAAATCTGGTTACGTAACTTAAATAACTGTACGTAACCTAGTCTGGGCTGTAATATTTTACTAGACTCTGGTCAAGGGTCACCGCCACCAAATACAAATGACATCAGCCGCTGCCAGACATGAGTTATGCCTTGTCTGCCCACATGTCCAACTGCTTAAGTCCTATACTTAGTACCGTATTTGCTCGGGTAAAGGCCCCGCCCACGTATACGACCCCCCTCCTTTTTTTGTAAACATTTTTGAGAACAAATTTAAAAACGTGTTTTTCTGGGTTTATCTGAGGGCAGGGCAGCTTGGCATGCATCAAACAGCATGCCATGTATTGTGAGTGGTGGGAGGTGATTGGTTGGCTGGCTAGCTGGCAGGAGGGAGGTTAAGCCACGCCTCTGCCTCTCCCCCCCGCCGCAGCGCTGCCTCTCTCTCCCTCCTGCCGCGTCGCTGCCTCCATTTACGCTAGTAAATACGGTATGTTTCCAAAAGCTGCCTCAGTGATTCGCCTTGAAATATTTCTATCGCCTCCGCTTGCTCTGAAAATAATTCTACCACCTGACACTTGGACATTCAGCATGATGCTAATATTCCTTCATCCAGCAGCGGGCGGACAGCTTATTGGCAGGCTGCAAGTCGGGGCGTCAGGGCGGCGTAGTGATGATCTTCTTCGGTGGGCGACTGCGCCCCAGCAGTCCAAACAGAGGCTTTACATTGTCGTCAGCTTTCAGCTTTGGCCGTGATGACAACCTAGAAGATTCTATCAAAATCTTCAATAGCCTTGCGCCCTTGCTACAACAGCCGCCTTTCACTGACGTCATAGCCGGTGTTGTAGCTCCAGCATTTTTTCTCACGGGGACAATTTTTTCTCCGCTGCATCATGGGTCGCCTATTCCAAAGGCTTCATGAACGGTGCACTAAGCCAATAGCTAGTAACACGAGGAAAGACACATCTTGGAAGAGGTGGGGGGGTTCACCTCAGGGCATAACATCATGTCAGCTGTTCAGCAACTCTGCACCTCAGCCGGGTCATAGGAAGAGAAATTATGTCTCTTTCCTTCCTACTTCACACACTCACATTTTTTATTATTATTTTGTAAGTAGATTTTTATTATATTATATTTTTAGTTAGGTGTATAATGAAAAAAAAAATTAGAGTTATAGAAATATTAGCATGTATATTTACTACGAATAAGTTGCGAGTTGAACACTCGAGTCGATTCGAGCGAGTACCGCCAGCTATGACTCTCCAGACCTCCCAACTAGCTCAACTTTTGGTCTATAGCACACATTCATAACACTTGAATAAATTGTTAGATGGGCGCTGAAAAATATTTTAATTTTCAAAATAACAGTTACTGTCAATGCATAGTTACTTTTATAATGTCTTTCAGACACCAACTGATTTTAAACTGTTTTTATTTCTCTATTACGGAACACAAGTCATCATGGCCACCATCTTGTGACTATGACAAAAAAAATGTAGAATATACTAATTAGTTGCACAAAATCTCTTTCCTAACTCCAACACATAATTGTTCTTAGGTACTGAAATTGAATATTAAAGAATGTTCAATGTTACATACTTCTAATATAAAATCCCATGTTCACTGGCAACATAGGGTTGGCATGGCCAACAGTTATTATTCAAAAGGCTCTACTGCATCCTGTGGTTCAAATAATTTTTAAAACTGTCTGAAATAATGTTGTGAAGCATGGCCTAGACCACAGGAGTGAAATTTTATGCAACTACCACTCAACATGTGACTGTTCCTGCTGACATGCAAACAGTGACAAGACGATGGTGACTGACGAGTTCACTTTCTTCTCCCTAGAAGGAGTTGGACTTGTGGCCCAATCACAGAGCACCTTGTAGCATTGCAGGACAGTGCCTTCCCCAATTTTTATTTAAGTTTTTATGAATAATATGTTGTAACAATAATACAGAATGTAAGTTGTTAAAATAATTTTCAGGCATCATAACCTAACTGTGGTACATGTGGTTGTTGTCCCTTTGGCCCAAATCCCACGGTCCCTGACGAAACTCGCCCTGTGAAAGTCGTTTTTGCCTGAGTAGCTCCAACCAGAGAGTGGCGGGTTCGGCCTAATGTGGCCGGGACCGGAATCTGCGGGACAGGGAAAAGAGTTCAGGAGAAGTAGAGGATGTTGACGAAGGCAGTAGGAAAAAGATTTCTTGCCCGGTTTGGTAGACGAGATTTATTAATGGAAAGCCTATAGCAGCCTGGCCGACCTGGTCGTTAGACGGACGTTTCTTCCACGCCGCGAACCGGACTCCCTAATCACAATAAAAACTAAAACGCAGTGCTGTAGGCCAGCTGATGAAGGTTCCGTGATATGATAAGCTGATCGCGATACTCGACCGTATGTGACGTGTTCGTGACGAGTGACTTCTCGTGGAGCGAGCGACCCAGGTCTTCTCCGTGCTGCAGCTAGACAGCTACTGAGCTCTCCGCCCTACCGCGCGCGCCGCTACGCGCGGGATCCGGAGGGGGGGGGGGGGGGAAGAAGGTGTGACGAGTTTGGCCGTCACCTGTTTGTTTATATTCTTCGTTCGGGTGATATGGTGCCCGTTTAACCGTAAGGCGTCACTGCTAGCGGTGTGCTGGCAACGCCCCCTTTTTTTTCCGGTGAGTGCGATGCGACAAATTTTGGTTTGCGAGGTTGGTGGTTGCGTTGTTCTTTTGTTGTTGTGGTTTTGAGCTGCTTGAAACATAGGAAGGGAGAAAAGGAGTGAGGTGGAATGGGACGAGGTTGGGTCAAGCTGGAGAGAAACAGGCGAGCTGTGATTTAGTTGTTTTCGGGGAGTCTTGGAGACGAGTATATAACGGGTAGCGTCTAGGAAGAGTTTTGGGCTTGACAAGGGAAATGGGGAGTGACGAGAGTTGTACGACGCAAATCAGAGGTTGTGGATTCGCGGTGCGCGAATAGTATAGTAGTGAGCTATAACTTTTTGTGTCGTTTTGGTCTACGATGGCACAAATTCCTGAGGTGGAATTGCCCCGTTTCTCCGGTGGCAGCCAATTCCTGTGGTGGAATTGCCCCGTTTCTCCGATGGCAGCCAATTCCTGTGGTGGAATTGCCCCGTTTCTCCGATGGCAGCAAATTCCTGTGGTGGAATTGTCCCGTTCCTCCGATAGCTGAAATTCCTGAGATGGGATTATACCATTTCTCCGCGCCGCAAGCAGCCATTTTCCTGGATTTTTCCTGTTTTTCGAGGAAGGGCAGAAATCATCGGTGACCCAGGTTGGAATAGATTTTAGTTTATATTGGATAACGGCCTGATTACTGCACAATCAAAATTTAAGTGCGGTGTGACACTTTTGAAGAATTATTGTGGCTATTGAGAAGCTGTATAGTCCGCGTTTGATATATATATATATATATTTTTTATGTGAACTTGATTGATGACAATATACAATTTTATAGAATTATTTAGACATTTATGTGAGTGTACTAGCCACCAGCATGTTTGTAATCTGCAAAACCGTTACTTTTAGTGGCAAATGTGGCATGAGGTGATCTTAGGAGATGTATATAAATGTATTAGCCACCAGCATGTTTGTAATCTGCAAAACCGTTACTTTTAGTGGCAAATGTCGCATGAGGTGATCTTAGGAAAGTTATATTAATGTATTACCCATTTGCATGTTTGTAATCTGTAAAACTGTTAGTTTTAGTGGCAAATGTGGCATGAGGTGATTTTAGGAGATTTATATAAATGTATTAGCCACCAGCATGTCTGTAATCTGCAAAACCGTTAGTTTTAGTGACAAATGTTGCATGAGGTGATCTTAGGAAAATTATATAAATGTATTACCCATTTACATGTTTGTAATCTGCAAAGCTATTATTTTTAGTGGCGAATGTGGCATGAGGTGATCTTAGGAGATTTATATAAATGTCCTGCAAAACTGTTAGTTTTAGTGGCAAATGTGGCGTGAAGCTATTAATATAAATTGTTGTTCTTATTACCTTTTGCACTTTGAAAAAAATCCTAAATAATAAAAGGAAAAGTTCTAACGCTTGAACTTAGTGTTTATTTCTTAGAGACTCTCCCTCTTCCCCTTACTGTACCGGTGAGAGAAGAGAGAGAGACTCATTTCAAAGGTCGGAGCGGGAGAACACGGGCTCGCGGCAGGCCAGGCGGTGGGTCTACAAACTAAAACACAATCACTGAAATAACATTATACAATAAATTAGAAAAATACAAATACAATATCAATTACAAAATAAAATATGCAATACACACAAATACGTGGCCGTTCGTGAGCGGTTCTCAATAAGACGTAGGGCGCACGCAGGTGCGTCCCTGATCTATACACTACACTGCACTGTGCTGCACCAGAGGGACAGGTGTCTCCCTTAGGCACACGGCAGTGGACAGATACCAAGACTG
Source organism: Bacillus rossius redtenbacheri (assembly GCF_032445375.1). Lineage (NCBI taxonomy): Eukaryota > Metazoa > Arthropoda > Insecta > Phasmatodea > Bacillidae > Bacillus > Bacillus rossius. The sequence goes on along the minus strand of NC_086337.1, from coordinate 7,492,328 downwards.
GTAGAGAAGAAGGTTGGGCCGTCTCGCCTGTTTTGAGTAACGGTACCCCGGAGGGTCGCGCGTGACGTCACCGCGGCGCATCCCTCTCCGAGTCTAGGGCTGACTGCCACGCATTGCCAGTTCCAGACCGCGATTTTTACCCGCCTTACTTCGGCATGAGTTCGTAGTTAGATCGGAGTGGTTTAAAATTATATTTATTTATAGTAGTTTCCTTATCCTACTTATGTTTCGGAGTTTAATGGTATTACAACCGCACAAACGGGAGAGCTACGAGTTTTTTGTTGCTGCGATCAGTAGTCGCACGCCGTAGTGGATTTTTTTCGTGCTTCGTCGTGGATGTGACTGTGTAATAAAAATGCCCGCTTGTGCAGTTGCGACCTGCAGAAACGTTTCAGGTCGTGGTGACAGTGCGTTATGTTTTTATAGATTTCCTGAAGATCCAGACATTTCAATAAAGTGGGTGTTAGCTTGCAAGAGAAAAGACAAGTTCAATCCGAGGAATGTTAGCATTTGTTCGGATCACTTCGTTTCCGAGGACTTTGAAAGAGACTTACAAGCGGAACTGACCGGTCAGAAGAGAAGAAAAGTCTTGAAAAAATGTTCTGTGCCACATGCAAACATACCTAATAAAACTGAATGCACTTCAGACTATAGAGGAAAACGTCTTCGTTCGCGAAGCGTGAAGAGGAAGCTTGTGGAAGAATTACACAAATCTGTAAAGGCACGAAAATCGGACGATTCGGTGCATTGTAACACTGTACATGATGAACAAAAAACTCCGAATTGTCAGTTAGTTGCAGAAGACGATGTGAACTCAGAGGCTTATTTGTCAGCGAAAATGCAAGCCATGGAAAATGAAATAATGATATTAAAAATGAAAGTATCTGACCTGGAAAATGAAATAATACGGAGGCGAGAATCTGAAAAGCGCTTGGAAATGGAAAACAAAATGTTGAAACAACAGTTATTGAAAATTAAAATTCTGCATAAGCGATGTCCAAAATTAGTTAAAACTGAATTGCGGAATATTTTGAAAAATGTTTTCACGCCAAAACAAATTGAAAGATTCATAACCAAAAAGAAATGCTGCTGGGGAAAAGAAGACATAGCAGCAGCAATTACTCTAAGATCAATTTCTCGGAAAGCCTATCTTTACATGAAAAATAAAGTAGGCTTGCCACTTCCGGGATTGTCAACTCTTCGAAAATGGACCAGGAATTTAAAATGTATGCCAGGAATTCAAACTGAAGTGTTAGCAGTCCTTGAAGCTACGACTAAAATCATGACTGAAACAGAGCGCATAACAATTCTGTCATTTGACAAGATGAGTGTAGATTCAAGATTATGTTACGACCAAAGTGACGATAGAATACTTGGGCCAAATATAAACGCACAAGTAATAATGGCTCGAGGACTAGCTTCAAAGTGGAAACAGCCAATATTTTACGACTTCGATAGAAAGATAACAAAAGATCTTCTTTTCGATGTTATAAGAGCGCTCGAGGAACGGTCATTTTGTGTCGTTGCGATGGTCAGTGACATGGGCGGAAGTAATATAGGCTTGTGGAAAGAACTAAATATAACACCAGCTAGTACAACGTTTGAAAATCCCCATAGTAGCCACCCTGTGTGGGTTTTTGCAGACATGCCACATGCCATTAAGTTGTTGAGAAATAATTTTTTGGATTATGGAATACAGCTCCCTTGTGGAACAGTTATTAGGAAAGATCATGTGCAAGCCATAATTGAAAACACAGAATTGAAATTGTCTCCAAAACTTACTCCTCTTCATATTCAGCTAAAAGGGAACACTCGCCAGAAAGTAAAATTTGCTGTTCAGCTGTTTTCGCATCACACAGCGACACGGCTTTCCTTGAAATATCCTGAACATCCAGAAATCTGTAACTTCTTTGAATTAGTTGACAAGTTTTTTGATGTTATGAATTCAAGATTTATTCACGATAAATGTAAGCCGTGGCACAGTGCTTTTGGTTTTCGAATTGAAGAACAATTGTCAATAATTACAGAAATGGAGGCGATGGTTCTTAACATGAGAATCGTAGGTCACAAAACATTGATGCCATTTCAGAAAGGTTTATTAATTTCTGTGCGATCTGTAATTGGTCTACACAATTATCTTCAGAAAAATAACTCACTGAAATACATCATAACTTGTCGCTTAAACCAGGACTTACTTGAAAGTTTTTTTTCGCGCCTCAGAAGCATCGGCGGTACTTACGATAACCCTACACCAACAGATTTCAAGTACAGGTTCAGACAAATGTTACTAGGATCTGAACTTCCTCTGCCACAAGGCGCATGTGTTGAAGACGATAGTTTGAAGCAAAAACCATATCTGACCAGCCAGATGTTCACCGAATTGAATTTAAACATTCCAGAAAACAAGAACGAAGAAAACGAGGCGGTTCAAGATGATTTGTTCACGCCCTTGACTACGTCATGGGAAGAGAATGAAGCATTAAGATATGTAGCTGGATATTTGATTCATGCAAGCGAGGACGCTAATCTAAAAAGTATTGAAGAAACAGAAAACAAAGGTAATTATCATAATTTTATTTGTTGCTATGATTTATTTTATTTTATTCTCTGTTTACTGTAGGATTGTGTGTTTTGATTTTTATAGATGGATGGATAGAAATACTGAGTCGCGGAAAATTGACTGTCCCGTCATCAAAATTTGTGAAAACTGTACAGCATGCTGAAGAAATATTTAAAACACATCACGGGTTAGGATTACAGAACGGAAAAGGTGTTGTGCGAAACTTTTTCGTGAAACTAGTAGAACATTTTCCAGATGTTAACAAAAAAGTTTTAATGAAGTTTGCAAGAACCAGAACTTTTATTAGACTTCGGCATTTAAATCGTCAAGCAAAAATTGCAAGCACGGAAAAGAAAAGGCAGAAGAAGCTTGCACAGCTTGTTCAGAAAACCAGAAATTAAGGTAACTGATATATTAATATTCGTCAATGTGCTTGTTTGAGTGACAAAATGTTATAACTGCATGCATATGAGCAATTTACAATGGTATGCGCATTTTTCGAGCCATGGTTTATTTCTTTTTCTAGTCAATTTATGCACTCCCGTCTCGTGTTCATATCAGTAAGGCCGAATTGGTAATAAACACAGCGTGTAGTTTCTACACTACTTAAAAATGAACGTCTTAGTCTACAATATAGTAAATTATTAGATTATTGGTATTTGTATGACCGTCTTCAGAAATGCTCACTTAGTCACTTTAGGAGTATCCTTAAAATAAGTTTCAAACATACATAGTATAATTATAATATAATATAATTACCTTGCAAACAAAAAAACAAATACGAGTAGGTATTATTAGAATTTGTCCGACGAATCGCTTGCACGAGCATAAAACACAATGCGCATGAAACTGTTATTATGTATATATACTCGTAACAAAGTTATTTATTTTTCCTCTCCAAATTGTGACAGCCACATAACTGTGTGAGATATAAAGAAACTGTTTGATATATGTTCCAACACAGTAGCTGTATCGGCGTGAAAACGAGTGAAAGATGTAGGTTTTGCCCTTAGCTGAGAGCTCAGCTGGCCGGTTCCTGCGCCGCAGTGACGTCACGAGCAGCCCTTGGAAGTACCGTTACTCAAACCGGCCCTCTCGGGCCAACCTCCTTCTCTACCAGTCTTGGACAGATACGGCCTCTACGTCTAGGAGGGCACGACGATTGTCGTCATATCCCCACCCACCCCCCCGAGGCCGTCCTGGCCACCGACGTTGACCTAGACTGGCATTGTGGCCGCATCCGGTTACGAGTCTGGTCTCTCTTGTCGGGTGCTTTCATGTCGACCATTCGGGGTTGGGCGAACTGCGGTAGGAGCTGCATGATGCTGCAGCGCAAACCGCCGGCGTCCGACCGTCGCACGTCACGGTAATTGTACTGGCCCTCCCACTCGTAGTCCCTGAGATAGCGAGGGGTAGTCATGTCACGCGTGGACCAGCGCACCTCCGGCCCGTCTTCCGCTTGGATAGTCGTCGTCGGCTTCTCGAAGGGCATGTCCAGGACCACCTGCTGTGCCCGGTCCACGTCACCCTCCCTGCTGAGGAGCCGCACCGTCACCTCATCATCTGTCGCATCGTTAATGTCCGTGTTTCCCACCCGTCGTTCCCAGGGGTGGGCGTGTTTCAGTTTGCGTCCCTTTTCGTGGTCCGGCGAAGTCACCACCGGGTCACTGAGGTCGACCAAGTCACCGAGGATGCTGTCATCATCGGACACGTCCTCGATGGACGACCCCGACCTGCGCAGATAGTTCTCGTCGTCGTCCGTCCAGTCAGCCACTCTGAGGTCGTCCCTGTGTACCTTTGTCGTCCGTCTGTCAGCGCAACGGACGAGGTACGTCGTGGTTCCCAGTCGGTCAACCACCTCCTGTGGGTCTGCCCACATAGGGGCTAGGCTGGTGCAGAAGCCCTTGTCGCTTGCCGACAGATGGTGGCACCGTACAAAGACCCACTGCCCCGGAGGCCGGTGCATCTAGGGCGTATGTTGGGCCAGGTTTTGATCTTGGCATCGTCAAGCGTCCTCGTGCCGATCGTCGACAATCGCCTCATGAGAGTCGGTGAGTGTTCGCGCCTCCCCGGGCATGGCGAGGCTTCGGCCCTCACCAGTTCGGCGGGGGAGTGGCCCGGGACTACATTTGTCCTGCGGCGCAGGCAATACAGCAGCGTCGGCAGGTGCAGGTCCCACTTGGTATGGTCCTCGTCCAATCGGATACGAAGCTGAGTTTTTATGTCCTGATTCCGCCTTTCGGTGGGATTCGCGCGTGGGTGGTAGGTGGGCGTGGTGTGATGCTCCACCCCCCATTGCATGTTGTAGTGCTGCTATTGTAATTCTCTAAGTAGGCCTGTTATATTGCTAGGTGTGAATTTGTAATAGTTTTTGTATTTGTGTAGTAATATTTTTTTAAGAATTCATAAACAATAATTTCTTAACCTAATCTGAAAATATTAATATGTACTTTTTTTTTTAGCTTAGAGATGTTGAAGAAAACTACTTTTAATGAGAATTGGCTCAAGGAGTCACAGTTTCAGCATATCAAACCCTCTGCTAAAACATAAATTCTGCGTGCTGCACTTAGTGCTACAAAAGTATTCAACTGAGCAATATGGGCCGAAGAGCTCTCACCAGCCATGTCGAAGGGGGGGAAAAAACACATTCGCAATCCTGCCGTCAAATAACACAATAAAAAACCCTTATTTTACCTCATGTTGAAATTTTTATATTACATTTAATCATATGCACGTTAATATTTATGGTATGTACTTCATAAGAAAGTCAGGGAATTTTTCTCTTAAGTTTCTGGAAAACAGGGAAAAGTCAGGGAATTCTAAGATTCTATTTCTGTAGCAAGCATGTATTTTGACTTATTTTTTTGCAGCTGAAATTAACAGTAGGTCCTTTCCCTTGAAACACACAAAACTCCTTTTGATATATTTTTAAAGAATTCTTAACAAAAAAGTATTTATAATGAATAAGAAGTTCACGCCAGTATGCATTCAAAATAAACTTTTTTTCTAACATTCCGTATGAGAAGTGTATAAATGTATGTCCGGAAACAGAAGTCGGTGCGTGGTGTGTTTGGAGTCCGCCATCTTCGATTGTGACATCACGGAGGCCATCTTGAATGACATTGACTATGATCTCGCCGCCATATTGGAATCTACCATTTTGTTTCTTCCACCATCTTAAAATCGAATGCCCCAATTCGTTACGGCCGTAATCTGGTTTTTCCATCATCTTATTTTTATCTGCCAGAAGTTGTCATCTTGCTTTTCTTTCTTCTACTGGAGGTCGCCATCTTGGATTATGTAATGTCTACCATTTTTGTTTGTGCTATTTTTTCCTAGTGTGTGTCAGCTACTCTCTGTCTCATGTAGCCTACATAAGTTCGATGTTCCATTACCTACTAATGAGGTTATGACCGTTATCGACATATTAAATTTAATTTTTTATACTGTATTCATTGGCAGTTAGGTGATTCGAACCATGGCAGTTCGGAACTCTGGATTAGAAACATACGCCTTTTACCACATGACCATCGAGACATTTGACAGACTGAGAATTATATAAGGTATATATAAAAAATGTCTTATATTCGGACTTGTAATTTTTTTCAATATGATGAAATAAAAATAGCAGAATTTGTTAGAGGGAACTGCCGCCATACTTGTTTTCAATTCACAATAATAGGAGCGCGAGTGTCACGTAGTACACCAACCATGTGCTAGAGGGCGCTGCCACCATCTTTGTTTTCAGTTCTTGCTACCAGGCACGTTAGTGTCTAGCCGTTTACTATAGAGCGCCACCGCTATGTTGGCAGAGTGCAGGAGTATTTATTGCAACAATGCTGTCACTTCCGCATCTTTTCGGACATCCATAGCCGTCATATTGTAATTCTGTAATTATTAACCTATATATCCGTAAATGATTCCAAAAATTTAAAAAAAAAAATCACCCATTAATGTAATGATTGATCAGATTTATTTAAGTCTTTGGGTCAATCGTTGAACAATACAAATAAAGTTCTATGTTTAAAATTTAATTTAATTAAATTCTTTTAAAAATACAAAAAATATATATTTACTGTCCTGATCTATCAGCTTCCAGTGAGCCGCAGATGTTGGTTTGGTCGCCATATTGAAATGCTGTACTTATTAAATAAATAATCGAGAAAAAATCGACAAAATATTAGAAACTTAGCCAAATAATATTATGATTGAATCAATCGATTTCAGTCCTCCGTTCGATCCTTGGTCGATGAAAAAAAGGGGATTTTAGACTAAAAAAAAATATATTTTTTATTTCTCTCTTTACCTTCTGACAATCGGATAGTTGGCCTTAGAACGAAACGTCTCTCTAGACACGCCGTATGACAAGCGTCTCCACACCAAAAGGTTTGGAAACCACTTCAGCTTACTCATGTACCATTTCAGGTATAGACAAAGGATACCGAACCAAACAATCTAATTCATTGATTCTCAGCATACTGTTCAAACAGATCATTTACAATGTCATCCTTGTAGGCCAAGCGTATCCGAACCACGATGTAATCGTTTTCGATACTTGTTATGTTTTTACTGCTGATAAAGACACTGCACCCGTTAAAGTCTCCTCTAGTATGCAAACGATGATGGTAGACCTTCCACAATGATCTATACTGTCGATAGTCAGCATTACTGTTGTTGTAGGTGATAGGTCAGACTGAACTGAAGAACCTCCAATTGCTGATGGTACATACGTCATCAAGGTCTTCGTTGTTGTTGCGACTGCTACTGTCCAGTCTGAGTAAAGATTAAAATCAACCTACAATGGCTACAATGGCTCCAACTCTCTACAACAGCTACAACTGAATTTGGCTCCAATTGGTTTCAATCATATTTAGCCCGAAACTGTCTCGATTGCTGAGAAGGCTTTTTTTATTACTTATTATTTTGTTTGGTGACAATTTTTGCATATTTTAGTTAGAAATTGTAGTGTGAGAAAACAATCTTAGGCGATAAATTAAAATACAAGAAATACATTTTTTTTTTCAAAATACAAAATATATATTATTTTTCAATAAAACACACTTGCAGGTAAAACAAGGCATTATTGTACTATTCCGTACATCTTAGTTCATGAAGTATAGTACATTTTTCTTTAGTGATAGATATATTTTTAACATTTTGGGAAGCAAGTAGAAGTCTTAACCTATCGACCAATATTTTAGGATCTTCTCATGTTGTGTAATCAATCTCTTCTGCTGCTGCCTCCATCTTCTTTGCGCTTTTACTGCCAATTTTCTGAGAAACTAGATAGTCTTCTGTTTTAAAACCAGCCTCATAGTTATTATAATCATAATCGTCCCATTGATCATCACGGAAATGATCAGAATTGATAATTTTAACATGTCGCTTCCATCGTTTAGGTCTCAGTGTTTCATCACAATTGTCAATCTTGTAAGATTCAGGTGCTTCAGCTTGATCTTCGATCTTGAAAGGTTCAAGTGCGTCATCACGTTATTCGAACTTGTCAGCTTCAGATGCTTTTATATTATTTTCAGTTCTGCAAAGATGACTTGAATTTGCTATTGATAAAGATTTTTTTCATTTCCATTAATGATGCTACTTTCTTCGTTAGCATTTAATTTCAAATCATTAACGAAATCTGGGATAGTGTTGTCTTTATTTCACTTTCTGGATGTTGAAGCACCGTTGTTGTTATCATCAGTTAGGTTGGTTGTACAGATCTTGTGATGTTTATTCAAGATATTTCGTCAACTAAATGATGCTGAGAGCAACTAAATAATTTTTGGTAATGACCCAAAATTTACTCGCTTCTCTCATGACGTTTAACATTTATTGCAAGGTAAATTTCTTGCTGCAATAACTACACTTGTGTCCGTTCGATAACGGCTACAGACATCGCTACGGAATCCATACTAGCTTCTGTGAATGTGGTCAGAAGCATACTGAGTGTTCCATACTAAAACAAAAATTCAAGGAGGAATTTCAGTAAACCATCAGCTAGAGTTAATTTTACATTTGTTGAAAAATTCATCTCCAAATAGATCTGCTTTTCACCAACAGATGTCTCCTCATGTAATTGCTCACAGTGTTCGTGATTTAAACAATATATCTGAATCCATCTAGTACAATTTACCTTGTATAATAATGCAAGTATAAAACATTCGTTATTTGTTATGTTGTAAAAGCGGTCACTGGTTTAGGCGAGATGCGGGATGCTCACTCACGATCGGAATAGGAGAGCTTTGTTAGACCTTAAGCAGCAGGTGAATAGTCTTGCATGCTGTGGTTCTCAGCTGTTTTAATACATACCTAGAAATCGACTCAGTGATAAATCTAATTTATGTGTGAGTTTCACCTGATTTAATTTGTAGTTGTAATTTAGTAATAGGAATTCACTAACTAAACGTAAAACTGAATACAATTGCATGTCTCATATCGAAAGTAATTTGGTAATAGGAATTCATTAAATAAACGCAAAACTGAATACAATTGCATGTCTCGTATCGAAAAAGTGCTTGAAATGATTACCTACTTTTTAATGATTAACCAGAAGCACGCTAAGAAAAAAATCATGATTCGTGTGACATAATTTATGGATGGCCCCTTGTAAGTGTACACGTGCGTCTCTCAAAGCTCGTTGTTGTACTATCTGAACGGGTGAAAAAATTTTATGTGTTAGAATACGATTGTAAAAAGTGAAAACTGCAGATTTTTATAAAATTATTTTATGTGAAGGTTTAATTTTGGAAGTAACTTGGAACACTTAAACTAAACAAAAATTTATTTCCCCATAGAACTCAAGGAGACTGTATTGCGTTTTTTTAATATTTTGTTTTTTTGAATACTCGAATTATATTTCATACAAACCAGCACGAAAATCTGCGTAAGTTTCATTCTGTGCTTTGTCTTGAGAATCCGTTTGCCCGTAAATTGTTCCCCCACCACTTGGCAACTTCTCTCCCCTTCCCCAGTGACGCACGGGTTTTCTGCCACACCCCACCCTAGCACATTTCAGGTATTATTCTCCAAAGACCCTACGACCTTGAGTCCGGGATCTCAGGCGCCCCGCTGAGGCATCACAATGACAAGCTATACAGTACAACCTGTAAAAATTTCCGTCGACAACAAGCAGTCGCTGTGCTCGTATACACAAGCATAAATATTCGTTCAACCTATTCATAAACAAAACTAAATTAACTTTTTTTATTTTAGTATCTGATTTCGGGAGGCACAAATATAATTTCATTGAAATAAATGTCAATGACTTAAACAAATATAGGTAAACGACCATGAAAAATAAACGCAGGCCTGTTCCGTTCAATTAGCACTTTTATTCATTCAGCCTACTAATATTATAAATGCAAATTTGATTTTGATTGTTTGTTTGTTACGCTTTTACACCTTAACTACTCAACCGATCATCCTAAAATTTTGCATACACATTGTTAGGGGTACAGAAAAGGACGTAGGATATATTTCTACAAAAAAATAAATTATAGTTTAATAAACTAAAAGAAAACTTTAACAGCAAATCTAACTAATATATCACTGGGTGTAGTTATTTTTCGTTGCTAGGGGCAATCTGTTAGCACTGAGAAAATTTTCCATAACATAAATTGTATGTAGGCCTATATTTTTTTACTGGCGAAAAATCTTATCAAATTTAAAATTCGAAACAAAAATTGGTGAAAGGGTCTACGGAATTCAAAAATGAATAACCTAGAACCACCTATATGCGATCCCGCTTCGAATGGTGATGGTCCTATACCGGTACGTTTAGTCGTGTTTACGTGATTGCACCTCAAAGCAGAAGAAATTTCATCATTTATATATATACTAGCTGCCCGACCCGGCTTCGCACGGCTATACTACAGGGAAAAGAAGACCAAATCTCACATTTACAGTAATAATAAATGAAATACCATGACAATTGATTTATTACAATGTTTTTTTAATGTATCGGAGAGAAAACGAACAGCACCGATGGTTTCCCGACTCTCGAGCACACAACGTACAACTGGTGTACCCGTACTACGTTTCTGGAGTCTGCAGGCAGTACACTCTTACGCCGCTCATTTTACATGCCCTTCCTTGTGGGTACGCCACTGCAGAGCCTCGAATGGAAAAAGAAATCAAAGCGATGCCCGTTGCCATGGAGATGAAGTAATCACTGTTGCACGGGCTTAACCACCCTTGGGAGCTGATTTTCGGATAACGTCATCCTGTGTAACATAAGGAACATTACTGTCAAGTTTCAAGTCTGTAGGATATATACTTGGAAACAAAAAAGCAATTTTTTATATTTCAATTCCCCGCAAAATTTCAGTGGTGATGAGGACTGCACTAACAATGAAATAGTCGTTGCCATGGTGATTTTCTTCGAATTCATCACAACATACACCTCTAAACCTCTAAAATTATCAGTGTTTCTCTACTATATTATGCATGTTTTATACATATAAACCTTTCTCTTGAATCAATCTCTCTATTAAAAAAACCGCATCAAAATCCGTTGCGTAGTTTTAAAGATCTAAACATTCATAATGATAGTCAGACAGCAGGAAGCGACTTTGTTTTATACTATGTAAGATATAGATTACAAGCAGAGTTAATAAGGGATGTTAATTAACTGTAGGTAAAATTTAATATGGAGTGAAATCTTAAATTCGTGACAAGGCAGAACCTATTACTCTACTAACACAAACTCCGCTATTTCTTTTCTTCTCCAACACTTAACCCTGATTTATATTGTGTAGTTTTTTTTCTTTTGTAAATATTTAACCTCTACTCGTATTGAACAACAACCTGAATTAAGTGAGTTAATTATATTATTAATTAATTGAATTTAATAGATTTGCTTCCTGTGTAGACCGACAACCTGAATTGAATGACAAAATCTACTTAAACGCGAGTGAAGCTGTGGGATAAAGCTAGGAAGTAATAAATGTGATGGATATTATTTTTATTATATCTTAAGAAATGAATGTATTATGTATCATTTATTCATTTCTTGTTCTACAAACTGCTGAAAATGTTTTATATATACACACATGTACAAACACCCACACATATTAGGTGTGTATATGTGTATATATATGTGTATATATATGTATGTGTGTATATATATATATGTATGTGTATATATATAATATATATATATATATATTCTTTCCTTGCGCGCTTGCAGTTGTTAGGATAATATTACACTATGCTTTTCTGACGCTGCTGCTAAAACTTACACTGAATATATATTACTTTTGACATGAGTAACTAAGAAATTTACTTTATCTTAAGTGAAGTATAAACATACTTGTAAAACATTTATTTTATAAAATTAGTTGTATAATTCTTTATTTTTTTTAATTTTTAGACCGGATTTTTCTAATGAAAAAGGTGTGGGACTAAGTAAGTTGTATGGTTGGATCATATTTAGCATGTTTTCTTTAAAGAAGCAGTACAAATAACTGATATCAAAATGAATGTAAAAATCGAACAATTTCTTATATTTAGTTTTTAAATTCAACTTTATTTAATTATTGCTGTAGAAATGTGGTAATAATAACAGATGGACTGGGTGAACATTCAAAAGTGATGTTAACTTGTGAGAATTATACATAATATATCATATATCGAAAGCACATGTGCGCCACGTTCCGGTGCAACCATGCAGTAATAAAATAGTAAGTGAATCAATGAATTATTTTTTAACACATTAAATAGTCATAATTGATTCTACACAAAAATATCACCAAGAAAGTAATGAAATACAAATTATTTTATCCCGGACTTAAATCGAAACTGAAATGTTAACACCACACATAATTTTACAAAAACAAACATATAAAAAATGTAAACTACTTAAATATTTGTTGTACAGCCAATTTAATTAAAACGCCAAGGTTTGAACCGAGTAGGAATTTGAATAATTAAAACTTATTGGCAGTTTCTAAAGAGCAATGTGTGCAATACACCAAGGGCCTTTCACGACTGCAGTGAAGAAAGCATCGACAATGCAATAGCTACGGTCAGTAGGAATAACACGGAATAGAGACTATACTAAAAATCTGTCAAATTAAAAGTCATGCTACAAAATAAGTATACTATTGATAAAAACAAAACATTTTAAGTGTTTTGTAAGGAATTTCCGAATAGAAAAAAAGTTCAAATGAAGAATAAATACTAATATAAATAAGTATAAAAGTATAAAAAAATAAATGTAATATAAAGTAAACTTAATATATGCAGAAGAGGCATGTGAGGGGAGTATGTTTATAATAATAGTTATACAATATATGAAGCATTATCGAGGTGTATATAATGGCGTAAAGATAGTTTAACATGAAATAAAGAAAACTTTATTAAATTCTGATAATATTTATTTAAAGGGAAATTGACCCCCTTCCCTTTCCTCTCTTCAAGAAGAATGTATGTAACAATTTAACGTCTCCGAGCAACGCGAAAGACAGACAGAAAAACTAATTTATTATTATTGACAGAATTGTTAAAAAATGCATAGCAAAACATAGTTTAAAATATATGCATTGCTCTTAATAAAAGTAGAGAAACTTTAAAATATATTTATTGTAAAGAAAGATGGTTTGATTAGTTAGCAAAACGTAGTTAGGTACACACTGATGGCTAGCTTCTCCCTTCTGAGCTCCGTGTACGAGGCTGACAGCAAATAAAGACGAGACTACAATTGCATTACTTAATAAGGTACATGTCAATGAAAGACTGTAACGCTATAGGCGTATAAGCTTGACAGGAGCAAGGCACTGAGACTAGGGATTGCAATACAGCTAAGTGGGATCCAGCATCATCTGAAGGCCTGGGGGATCCCGCACTGCTTGTGGATCCACAACGTGAATTTGTTGACAAATCGCGCAAAATTCACTCAAATTTGCCGCTCTTTGAATCGCTTTGCGCGACGTTGCCGCTCCGTCGCTCTGCATCTCGCATGCACTCGGACATAGTCGTGCCGCCGTCTCACTCGCCAGTTAGCATTTGACTCGCACAAAAAACATGGTGGTTTCGCGAACAATCCGTCGTCGTGTTAGTAAAGTATATTTTTCTTTACGTTCATTTAAATAATTTCTGCCTTTACCCTATTCGTGTAAGGTGTATTACATTAATGCATGTAAGTACAAAACCTAATCTATTATTTTTAATTGCAGGTATGGCTTTTTCAAAATCACATATGAAGAATTTTGGTGACTAATGTTAAAGGTTAATGGCATTAATTAAATACGGCTGAAGGTCCAATGTGTTCTCAATTTTTGAAAATCAGTCAGCGTTATATCACTGGCTTAATAATCCACTTAAAAACAAAGCGATGCTTAGAAATAGGTCAGTTACGTCCATTTATAAATAAAGATACTAAAGCATCCACGTTAAAAAATGAAGATATTGAAGAAGAATTACTCAAAAAGAAAAGTAAAACTATCAGACGGATATTTGATAAAAGAAAATTTGATTTGGCCTATTACTACAATATTAAAACATAAACACAATTTATTCATACAAATGTTTTCTGAACATAACATTACCGCAAACCGTTATTTTCAAAGCCTTGTTTTCGCCAAACAAAAACTAAGCACAGAGTGACTCACAACTTTTAAAGTAATTTGCCCGCGAAGTAAATCAAATCGGAGGCCTCGAACGAGAAAGTTCAAATCACGTCTAGCGAAAGAGGAATAATTTCTTACATATGTAAGGTTTAATTCAATACAATAATATAATAACTTAGCCTACTGTATTTGTAAACATTAAGTGGCGCTCACCCGTCATGACGAATAAAACAAGTGTGAAATGGACAGCGTGTGCATTTTATGCCTTTAAATCTAATAAAATGCACACACTTTTGTATGTTGTAAGTGAATCCAATTATATGTACAAATAAGGCGTTTATAAATTTTTGATTTGTATAAACAAAAATATGCGTCTTCTTGGTTAGAACTTTTGCAATTTTTTTAATGATGTTGCATTGCATGACACTTGTGTTGCCTTCTTTAGCAACAACTAAACCTGATTTTTTTTGTTAAATATAGGACAAGAAAAAAATGACGTTAAAATTTTTTTGCTACCTTAAAATATTTTAAATGACTACATATATACATACCATACGTTGCCAAACATTTCTAAAAATAATTATTTGCATAAAAAGTTATGAAAGAATTTCATCATATGAGAATAATTGTCATTAATTTTTTTTAATTGTATGAAGATTTACCAGCATTCTGTATATTTTTATGACATGTTCAGTGAGATTGAAAAGTTAAAGAATAGAAAGAGTATTTGAACATAAAGACAGCGGTGGATTTTTTGTTTTCTTCCCCAGGTTCAAATACCGTAATTGAATTAATTGACACTAATAATTTTTTTTCATGTGACTGATTTCAAATACATCTTAATATAACCCAACTTTAACAACAATAACAACTCTTAAATTATGTTTTCGACTCGCCAGACCTTACTAATTGCAAGAATTCAGAAATTTGTTAGTCCATGAAAATGTTATGTAATTTTGTTCTCTTTTAATGTAATAACATTCAAGTTAACCAACATGAAAATATCTGTTTAAATGCTACTTTCCTTATTCATTTAATTTAAAGGAATTTTGTAACTGGTAAAAATTACGACAAAATATTTGTGACTGCAGAAGTTACACTAATTATTTTGGCAACCAAAGCCAAGTACACTTAAAAAATACAGCAGTATGAATCAGTCCACCGGGAAATATCTTCAGGCAATATTTTGTATGGTTACGAGAAAAAAAAATACCTAAATTTGTTTTCAGGTTAATTTTTCATATAAAATTTTAAACAAAGTTTTTAATTTTTGATGAGTCTAGAGAAATCATTTTAAAATAAAATTCTGGAAGTAGGGGCCTATTAAGCGTTAACACAAATAGATTATGGATACTAAATGTAAGCTCAGGAACAGTATAATTAATGTAAGGTTATAAAATTATTTCTTAAAATTAAGACTCTCTTAAACAATGAACGTTATTGAGTTAAAATAAGATAGGATGGCTTGTCGCTACAGCAGTATCAAATATAATTTCAAAACACAACTCATAAACTTTGTACGTGTTTTTGGCATTGTTTTCTTGATTATCCAATACACGATCAAACTCTATTCGACAATCCGTTTGAAGTGTACAAAACTATGTCGCTAAGTTTTTTTTCTCATTTCCATTGGCCTACTACACAATATCTAGATGATTTACTTACAAATAACAAATGGTTGAAGTAATATCTTGTAACGTGTAACGAAACCATTGAACTATCAAGTATATATTTTAAATCTGCATGATTATAAAGCCCTGCAGTAAATAAAAAAATTTACATATAAAAAAAAAGCATATGAAATATGTTTATTTCAAACTTTTGTCAAAAGGTAAAGTCTGCTAGGTGTGTATTTATTAGACCAATTTTTAAACTAAAATAATACTATTTAACTGTGAATTGCACATAATGAAAACTTAAAAAAATGTTTCACTGTAAATTTATTGGCTAACTTTCTGTGTTGTATGGGATGATTATGCATTTTCTATAAGACGTCGACTAGCTGTAATCATTAATGCATTTTATTACACGTAATATTTCAGAGAACAAACATTATTATTGAAAATTGGACTGTGAATTAATTTTTCCGTTTCACAAATGACCAATAAAGTGGAGCTTTATCAAGAAAACGAAATAACATATAAATTTAAAATATTTGTTTTAATTACGCAGTTTAAAAACACGAAGAGTTATTTGGTGTTCAATATTACAAAGAATAAACCAATCGTATTGTTCCCAGTTTTAAAACGATGCAATCAAAACTATCCATCAAGTTTTAGGCATTACTAGCTAATTTAAATGGCCGTTATTTCCATCATATTGGTAATTGCATGTTAACTTAATTTTTAAATTCAGTTGAAGTAATTTTTTGTTAGATTGCACTTCAAATAATTTAGGCTATTTTTTATATCATAGTTAAACTTTGTGTTTCAATTGGCGATAAGCTCATTTTTTTTTACTATTCTACAATTAATAATACATAAAATTTTATTTCTCACAGATGTTCTTTGTTAAATGTACGTACTGTGTGGAAATGCCATAATTAATTTTAAAAAAGTTTATAAAAATGTAGTATTTAAAGTAGACAATAGCACTCCTAGTAAAGATGGTTAGGTATTCATCTCCATCTAGCGGGCAAAGTGAGAACTATGTAGGGACTGCATGAAAGACCGTATGAAAACCTTCGCTACAAACACACAACCGAATGTTAACAATTCAAGATTCACTCAACTTAGAAACGTCATAACGTAGAAAGTCACAACTTAGAAACACACAACATAGAACTGTCAAAACTTAGAAACACATAACTTAGAAACACGCAATGCAGAACCACACAACTTAGAAACGTCATAACGTATAAAGTCACAACTTAGAACTATCACAAGTTAGAAACACACAACTTCTAACTGTAATAACTTAGAAACACGTAACTTAGAAACATGCAACGTTGAACCGCACAACTTAGAAATGTCGTCACGTAGAAAGTCATAACTTAGAACTATCACAAGTTAGAAAAACACAACTTAGAACTGTCAAAACTTAGAAACACGTAACTTAGAAACACGCAATGCAGAACCACACTAGTTAGAAACACACAACTTAGAACTGTCATAACTTAGAAACACGTATCTTAGAAACACGCAACGCAGAACCACACAACTTAGAAACATCATAACGTAGAAAGTCATAACTTAGAACTATCACAAGTTAGAAAAATGCAACCTAGAACTGTCAAAACTTAGAAACCTGTAACTTAGAAACACACAACGCAGAACCACACAATGCAGAACCACACAACTTAGAAACGTCATAACATAGAAAGTCACAACTTAGAACTATCACAAGTTAGAAACACACAACTTATAACTGTCATAACTTAGAAACATGTAACTTAGAAACACGCAACGCAGAACCACACAACTTAGAAACGTCATAATGTAGAAAGTCATAACTTAGAACTATCACAAGTTAGAAAAACACAACTTAGAACTGTTTAAACTTAGAAACACGTAATTTAGAAACGCGTAATGCAGAACCACACAACTTAGAAACGTCATAACGTAGAAAGTCATAACTTAGAACCGTCATAACTTAGAAAATTCTAAGTTGTGTGTTTCTAAGTTATGACAGCACCCCACGTGCGCACACGGGTGCGTCCCTGATCTATACACTACACAGCACTGTGCTGCACCAGAGGGACAGGTGTCTCCCTTAGGCACACGGCAGTGGACAGATACGGCCTCTACGTCTAGGAGGGCACGACGATTGTCGTCATGGTAAATCATTGAAACTTACAATTGATCTTTTCAAATAACTTTGATGATAATATTTTACCGTTTATAATTGTTTTCCAGGTTAATATTTATGTTTGCTTATGTTTTATGAATGTTTTCTCTCAATTAATTACAGTTTCTAATATTTGTGTATTGTTTAAGCCTATTTTCTTTATTATTAAACAACCATGTAACTGTAAATTTACTTAATTCTACCTAAATAATTACGTTTTAATGTGTTTTAAAATGTTTTTTAAGTTTTAAATATTTTGTTTATATGCACAAATGCACTGTAACGTATTTTTCTTTTGTAATCTTGTCTGTGGGATGATGCAATCGTATGAGCCAGTTGCATGGCAGTTAGAGTGAGAAAGAAAGGCGTGCGTCGACACAGTGACGCCGAGGTGATAAAACGATAATTATGCATCCGGTGTAAGGCAGAGACAGAGCAACTAGCGTGAGAAAATATTTTGGGAGTCCCCAATTTTGATGTGGATTTGAAAAGAGACAGATCAAGGGAAGTCCCGGGTTATGTGTGTACAGGGTTTTTTCATGTATAGTAATTTGTTCTGTGATTGGCCGGTGGTGAAGGGAGTGTTTGATACTGTACTGTGATTGGCGGAAAGTTACGTCATGGTGCAATCCTTAGTCTCTCCTGAGACCAGTGTGTCGTTTTGGTTTTTGTAGTCATCTACTGCACAGTGACTGAGGGGGTGGGTGGGTAGGTGAGTAGGTGGTTTAAAACATTATTATGAAGATTTAAAGAGTCAATTTCGCGGCTGTGGTCCGGGCGTGACCGGTTTATAATCAACCTTATTTTCGTTTTTTTGGATACAATTAGAACTCAGTGACTACAGTCGTCGGTAATCGCCCAAAACAGGACTTAGTAAAATTTGCATTGTTTCCGAGGACATTGTCTTTCTGCATTGTACCGAAAAGTTGAGTGCAACTGCGGGACTTAACTTCGAACTGTTTTTAATATTAAATTTTCGGCCAGTGCAGTGTGTGATTCAAATTAATGGAGCTTATTTGTTGTGAGTAAGGAAAATACTGTTTCAACTTGTAAATGTTGTGGTCGCAAGATGGCGGCAAATGTCTCGTGAATTCGTAAGGTATAAATAAATAAACAGTGAAAAACATTTTTGTGTACGAGAGACATCATTGAAATTCAGCATCGCCCATAACTAATATTCTGAGGGAAACATAATCTTACTTTTTCAGCATCCGAGCATGCAAGTGTATCCTGTGAGTTATACTTCTAAGACTAAAACGTGAAATATCTGAGCTAGTCCGGCGGTCTTTGGAGTGTAACAACCTTTAAAATTCATCCAGTGACAAGACACTTTCCAATAGTGAAAACACCATGATTCCTTGCGATTACTGTACAACACAAACCTTTCAATAAGACAGTTCATGAGTCCTCGTTCCCATGCTATTACTTTTATTATCCTGACGTAACTTACAGAAAACAGCATCCGACAGCTCTCGGACACAGAACAATGGCAGTGTTACTTAAAAATTCTTGAATACAATTTAAAATGTATCTTTCAAGCAAAATATAGATAGAAAAGACTTCCAGCTGCTTTACTATATTAAATAAAGTAAATTATCAGAAATACACTTCAAAACATAAACTATTTTACTAAAGTAAAATGTGATCATAAAAAAACATTGCTAAATCAAGAGTACCTTCAAAATGTATTAAAATTGATTATCTACACTAAACTAAATACAATCTTAGTTTTCTTAATGATCATAAAGCATGATGTGTAATACATTTATATAAATATACAGTTGAACGGTTAAGGGCTTATATGTTTACAAGACACAAATCATTATTTTCCATCTTTCAACCTAGACTCTTAAGGAATTGTGTACTAACTTTTTTGATTGCTTGATGTCCTGTGTTTCGCTGATCACCAATTTGATTTGCATTGTGCATTTGTATCTATTAATAAACTAAATTACTTCCATTTTTACTCTCTACTTGCATGAAACTATATGAACATTCAGCCTGCTGTACAATGCTCACTGCTGGTTCCTGTTATTCACAATGAGTGGCACATAAGTGAGCTGTCTCAGCCCTGGAGAGTGGAGGTTGATGGTGTGTGTTGCAGGTGGGCACACCAGCCAGCAAGATGACGCTACCACAGGTGGGCGTGCCAGCTAGCAAGAGGATGCTGCCACAGGCTGACATGTCAGTTGCCAAGAAGCCAGCACCGGCCAGCTCCAAGCTGACTGCCTTCCTCTTCAAGAAGAGCTGAACTTGTCCACGTGTGACGTGACAGACTGTGTATCTGTGAATATCGCGCACTTGAAGCATGTGAGTGGGTGCACATACAGGATACGGTGGTCACCTGCTGGTCATGTCCTGTACACAACCAAGTTTTAACTCTTCACTTGTACTAAGCAACCAAGTTTTAAACATTTTGTACCTTTTTTTATTAATTTATGTTTAGTTACAGTCTAGAAAATATAAATTGTTTTATTATTTTAATTGCTTTTAATCTGCCTTGTAAAATAAAATAATCTGCTGTACTAGCAATATTTTACACTAACTGAACTTCACTTAAAATTTACGGCACAAATACTATGTACATTAGCAAAGAAAATATAATCTTTACAAGCAGATATCAGTATCGATCTTTCTTTTCTACAAACATTTAAGCAGTGACCTGGCTAGCTGAAACAGTCCACACATGCATATTACATATTATAATTCACTGAACAGTAGATGTGGCAATATTATTATTTGTTTACATTTATGTATATGTATTCTCTTGGAACATGTGAATTGACTTTTGAAAAAAAGTGAGTTATTTTTTTCTTGAATGTACTGTTATTCTCATTGCTACACCTTAAACATAGGATTAGTTGTTATGTACCTTGCAGGCATCTGGGCAAGTGGGTGGATGGCATGTGAAAAGCAATTTCAGAACCATCTCTGCATTGAAGATGTAGCATTAGGGACCCTCTCTCAACTGCCGTCGAGGCTCTCTCTCAGGCAAGATGATTTGTGTGTGGATTCATCATGATCATGTGGGGCCTTTGACTGCCACACCCAGGGTCCCCTCCCTTCAACACCCAGACACCTCAGGGACCCAGCACGACAATATGTGATAGTTGATGGAGGGAAAGAAAATTTAGGTTCCCTGTCTTGTTCATTATTTATTTCAGGCACAAAGGTACTGAAATACAGTTTAATGTGAAGTACTACCTTAAAGATGATAGCATCTGCGTTGTAAACATTCCAGAAGTGTGTGCGTGGTAGTCGTCACAATAATACTAATAAAAGTGCTCACTGTTGTGATGGTAAATAATTTTGGTGAATGTTTACCAGCAGATCTGAGGCACATTCAGGAACATAAGGGTAAAGCCTACCATTGTTATCTTACTCTATAATTGCTATACATGTTGGTTGGTACTCAAATGACACTTTTTTTTAACCCAGTTAAGTGCACATATTTTGCTTGAAACCAACTCATTTTAAGTGGTGTCATAATTTTCTGAAGTTATTTTAGAAATTTGATGTACTGCCTAACAGATTTATTTAAATTTTATACAGTATGCAGTATTTTTCAGAATTTTTATAATTGTTTTATTCCCTAATTTGTTTGTTTTTCTACTTAGAACACAACAGCCCAATAAAAAGACTTTGTTAACTAATATAATATAGCATTGTTTATAAATAAACATTACTTTCACAACTCCTAGTTAGTGGCACAAGAAAAATATAAAAAATTTTGATTATAGAGTTAAAGGGTTTTTAAATTTTTGTCTAGTACTGACTACCAAATTACCCTTTTTACAAATGTGTCTCAATATTAAATAAGTTAGAAACTAAAATCAGAACATGTTACTCACTAAATTATCAATCTCTGCTTTCATTACATCATTTAGTAAAGAAGCTGTAAATTTACAACTCATGTTAACCAATATAATGTTGAACAGTACAGTCAAGATGATTTAAAGGATCTTATTGAAATTCTGGATGATGACAATCTTGTTCCTTGTGGCCACGACACAGCCTGCTCGAACAGCAATCGACACAGTTGACTAGGGGTGTGCTGGAAAGGAAATTGAGCTTCAGGAAAAATTTGGGAGGGAAAAATCAGATTTCACTTAAGAAATCGGGAAAAATCGGGATAATTCATTATAAGCTATAGAGCATGTTATTTTTGTAATATTTTTACCACATCAACATTAAGTTCTAATAAAAATACCACAATGGTGAGTTTCAAATTTAATGAACTAAACCTAAAGAAACTAAATATACATGACATTCTTTACACTTTTGAGTTGCATCATCTTTCGAGGAAATGTTTGTGATCTCTTTAAAAGACAGGCTTTTAATATAATGTTCGGTTTTCATGCAAGAAAATCAGTTCTTCTATATGCTGAGTGGCTAAATATTCTCGCTTTGAAGACACTATATTTCCAGCGGATGAGAAAACCTTTTAAAAGGCAGTTTCAGTTGCTGGTATTCCCAGGTATGTGCCACTGCTAACTTGCATAAATTTGGCAGTATCATCTCATTTTGTTCCCATTACTTCAGTGGGTCTCTGGTACTCTCTAATAGCTGCATATTTAAGTATGTCGTGACCTCTGTGTTTTGATTAGCACCTAAGAGAGACGTTGCAGCTAAATTATCTAATTCATGCCATAAGGAAGATTGGTAAGTGTCATTAATTGATTCAGTGTTTGAGTGCTTGCAAAATAAAGAAAAAAATACCTGAAATCTTTGACAAACATCTGAGATACTAACTACAAGTAAGAAACCAGGTAGTTAGTCTATTTATTACATGAAATAATCAAAGTGTTACTGTAGGCCTATTAATAGATATACATACTTCGATGAACTGTAGAATACCCCCCAATAAATTTTACATCCAAAAATATTAAATTTTATAAAGCTGCCCACCGTAAGAATTTAGCCCCTTTGTTTTTGTGAGATGTACCAAATTGTTAACAAATTGTGATTAAGTTGATGTGTTAATATTGCGAAGGAGCCTTACGGGTACAATAGAATGTAATATACTACATAATCATGGAAGAGAGGGAGAGTGTGTGTGAGGCAGATAATCAAGCAGTGTCACTACTATGTGGAGAAACAACGTAACTCACAAACAAAATTCTGGGTAGAGACTCCACAAACAACAAAAATACTGCGAAAAACAAATACTACTGTGAGAGGTATTTTAACATGTATAATTAAATCAATACACCTATTCCTCACTTAACACGTCTTCAGATTACGCGGATTCATTTAGCGCGATGTGAATTTTACTGCCCCAGTCTTGAATATCACGTCTGTAAATTTGTTAGCATGAAATCTCGGCAGGCAAAAAAAAAGTCCAGCACGACGCCACGAAGTCCGTTTCAACATCTGTAACAACAGATGTGCCGTGGCAAACAGTTAGCCATACAAGGGGGGAAGAGATGTGCACGCAGGTCTGTCTACGCTATTGGCTGTTGTACAAAAATCAGCTATGGCAAGTTAAATTGCGGCTATGGAGTGTAAATGACCAAATGTTTTTACGTCTGCGCGTATGCCGCTGTGTCGTACCGTTGTCGCCTGGCCACGGTCACCGGGCCGTGAACTCAGTCTAGCCAGTGGCAGGGAATTCACTCAAATAAAAGCACCATCTGCCCATTCAGCTGCCGGTAAGTACGTGCTTGATCACTTATAATTAAGCCTGTGCGAATATCAGTTTTTTAGTTTGAATCGAATTCGAATACGAATACCAAATTATTCTCGAATACGAATATTGAGTTCGAATAATTGGAATGAGAATTGAAATCCCATAAAACATGTTATATCACATTACAATATGATAACAGGTACATATTTACTGATACAATGTATGTAGAATCAAAAAACTGACAGTACTTAAAATTTTAAGGTTCTCCAATTTTATAATTAGTTCGTATTAAAAAGAGTCTTGTCACATCACTACATATTAGCTAATTTAAATTTTTGTGGAGAAACACAAGCTGCTCTACATTTTCGGAGGTATACTCTCTCTTCTACACGTCACAATGTTGCCAGCTGTTGAGAAAAGTCTCTCACTGCACACTTTCTTGCTACCACAGCTATGTTTCGGAAACAAGTTTCTCTGCTATGTTTCTCTGACCAGAAACTGAAAGGATTTTCATTCTTTGGGATTAAGGGTGCTGCCAGATATCCGTTTACTTCTCCTTGGATAGTTTCTTCGTAGCTTGCAAGCTTAGGCTGAGCTGCTGTTGAAGGTTTCACGTAGGCCCACAGAGATGACTTCTTAAATAGGCATTTCACTTGTAGCCTCACTTGTCTCAGTTATAGTTTCAGCTACTGTGTTCAGCTTACACAGCTTACATACCTCCCTGCACAAATTTTCAACCCATATTTTTATTTTATTTTCATCCTCAATTAGTGAATCTTTGAACCGTGGATCTACCATCATAGAAAACACATTTACTTCACAATCTTGGAACACCATGTAACGTGATCGCAAGCTTTTAAGTAAGTTCTTGGCAAGAGTTTTTTTTTTTGATGCGCGGGACAGGATAATGGCCTGAGCTGTCACTACGCGAGGAATTTGGGCAGGGGTGAATGAGGGGGTGGGGGAGGGGGTTTCTGCCTGCATCCGGTCGTAGCATGTTAGGCTTTTGGAGTCTTTGCTGTCAGTATGCGGCCAGATGATTTCCACATGGTCTGTACAATTTTCTTTCTCTTCGCCGTCACGTTCTGAACAAAATTACAGTGCCGACAAACCATGTTTCACCCTCTAATCTGAAAACTGTCACCTATAACACCCCGGTTGTGTGGATTTTAGACACGTATTTATCTTTATCAGTATGCTGACAGTTCAAATCTATTTTAAACGACCTGACGACATTCTTCTACATAAAATACGTTAGTTATCGCTCCGAATTACTGTGTTCAAACGGGCTTTACGTGGCCAGATGTAGTGGAATAACTCCACATACATAACTCTAAAACATTACGAAAATCCTGCGGAACTTTTGCCCCCGCCCAACGAGAGAAACCTCCGTGATCCCGAAATGTTTCCCGGTTTCAGTGATCCCGTTCAGACTTTTTCGTAAATGACTGAATATTCGTTTTTTCGAAGTGTTAGTATTCGAAATCGAATCGAATACGAATAATAAACTATTCGTTTTGATATTCGAAAATTCGAATATTCGCACAGGCCTACTTATAATGCATATATTCAAGTATTTCAGACAAAACTAGAAGCATTACGGCGCGCAGATAGTCATGAAGGCCACGCTTATTTTGTTCGCACTTTTAAGCAAGTCAACTGTGCGCACAATCGTACGAAATAAGGACTCTTACCAAAAGTTTATTTATGTAAGTCTGATTCTGTTGGTTGTACTAGAAGGGAATATATTTGACATTAGATACCGGCTTGATGTAGGCTTTTGGACATACGCCATTGCTTAGCACATGTATGTTTGCAGAAGAAAACTACAAAAAAAACACAAATGACAAAAAACACAAATTAAGCAAAAATTGCTGTTGTCAGGATTTAACGCCACACAATATTCCACAACAGGAATATGGTCAACAAACAAAGAAAAATTGACTAACAGAACGAAGCAATTTTTAAGCAATTTTTGCTTAATTTGTGTTTTTTGTCATTTGAGTTTTTTTGTAGTTTTCTTCTGCAGACATACATATGCTAAGCAATGGCGTATGTCCAAAAGCCTACATCAAGTCATGCACTCCCATTGCACAAATCTTTTAAAGATAATATTAGATACCGGAACAGAAATGAACAGATGATTCACGTGGAAGAGGTTGTTAAATGAATGTTGCAATGAAAAAAATTTGCCCTGACAGGATTGGTGTGAACCAGGTGGTGATACGCGAATAAGCACTTTAATTTTTGATAAAGTTAAATTTTAATAATCCGGACAGTAATATCGGTTTCACTGTCGGTAATGGTTTGGAAAAGTACGCGACGTGAGTTTAAAGTCACGCCCGGGCGGCCAAGTCAGCCAGCCGACTGATGATAAAGTAGGTACATAACCACGTATCTCATGTTACGCGGTGTTGTATTTGTCATACGAAGTGCGATGGGAATCATATAAAGATAAATGGTTTGACATGTTTATAGTTGAGTGTTATTCAACGCATTTATATTGCGTAAAGTATATTCCTACACAATTTTGGAACACATTAAATAAATAAGCCTTGCTATTTATGGAAACTAATGCTTCAGAATACGCGATTTCGAATAACACGAGCATTTTTAGGAACAAATTATTTGTGCTAAGTGAGGGATAGGTGTACTGGAAATTGTGTAGTTTCCTTTCCATGCGGAAGGTGCCGATGGTATGACTCAGTACTTATTGTAAGGACTTAAAATCTAGTTAAAAAATTAACTTAAAACTAAGTTTCATAAAAAAAATGGTTGTCTGTAAAGTCAGTTTACGGACGATAGTTTAACGTGACGTAATAACAAAACATTGATGAAATGATTGATCCAGAAGAAAATGAAATATCCAATTCGGCCTGAGACTCAGCCGTAATAGGTTTTTGCAACCAAACCATTTAGGCTTTAAAAATATGTTATTCTTTGAGGAAGTATTTTTTTTTAATTTTTCTATCTTTTTTATGATAAAATCTACCTCTGCATGCTTTTATGAATAAAATTGAATCATTTTTATTGAATTATCACTATTTTGTATGGATACAAAGAAGGAGTAAAATGAAATCTACAATTTAATTGATAAATTTACTTTTATTTGCACTCATTAATTCAAATATGTTTATTACTATAGTAGTATCGTGTACGCCGTATTTATTTTTACAAGTACAAAAATGAAGTTTGTAGCGGCGGCAGGGATTTGATCCATTAACCTTTGGATTGGTAGTCAGCGATGCTAAACGCATGGCCACGAGGCCATATTAGAAATAATAGTTTCAGATTATATATATATTTATAAAAATTTTGTTCACGGTAGGGGAATAATATTTCGTTTTTATAACACGATTTTATAACAAATATGCATCCCAAATACACCAAACTTATTTATAATGTGTACACTATTTTTTTAAACATTGTGCAAAAGATCCCGGGTGTAATTTGAATTATTATGTGTAACTGTAAAACACCATTGTTTGTTAAAAATATATTTTAATATTCAACATTACTTTTAAATAACCGTACCGATTGTGCTGAAAATCGGTGGACGATCGTTAAATTACATAATTACATAATATTAATAATTCAAACGACGAAAATATGATTGAAAAGTCAAATCGATGGTTATTCCAATCGAGTGGAAAAGAGATGCCACGCATGCGTACATTGAGCATAACAGGACACATTCGTAGTGTGTAACGTTGCAAGACCCCTGCCCTCCCAGCTAAATAATTTTCTTTTAAACTTCTTTTTTGTATATGTAAATATAAATAAGTCAATGTTTTTTGAGTGGTGTATATGTTTTGAAACAGTATGATCAGACATTATGAATATTAATATATGTTATTTCATAGGCGTGCGCAGGACTTCAGTAGTGGTGGTGCCAGATTACACAACAGCCGGACATTACGGACCCGAGCCTAAAGCGGGGGGTGGGGGGGGGTCCTCCCCCGGAAAAATTTTGATTTGAAAGCGCAAAATGGTGTATTTTAAGGTGTTTCCGAACAAAAACATTAAATCCACAGATGTAAAAATTTTAACATTTTTTATGACAAATTATGGCTTTGAACTTTTTAATCGCCAGGAAAGCTACTAAACTATTTACAGTTTTATGCTTTGTTGAGCCATAAAGTAAATTGCACAAATTGTTTGCACGGAATTCATGCTGGTGGCTTTGAAAAACCGTACTTGTTTTCTGAAGACGCCAAATAAATGCTAGAAAAAACATTTTCAAATGTTAAATTTTAAAATCAACAAATCAAGGGAGTTTTTGTAACATACCTCAAATATGTAAAATATAAAAATAATAAAAATACACAAATAAGAGAGGGCAAAAGTTTTAACTTTTGGAATACAATAAAAATGGTTTGTCAGCGACTGCATATAAGTCATCGAGTAATCCTTTTTAGGATCCGGCTTTTTAATTTTAATCACCCATTTATACATCATACAGACAGATATATACAGCAATTAACGAACCATAACTGTCAACTAGTGAAAATAAAATGATAATTCATTAATGGGTGATCCACGTAACAAAACACAGGTTGTACTCGTGTACTCATTAGAACAGTAAACTGATGAGTAAACAGTAAGAGTAAACACTACACAGTAGTGCTACCTGGCGGACGGCGGCTATTATTCCGTGCGCCTGCCGAGTGGAGTGAACAGTGGACACCGAGCGCGCATTCTATGTAATTCGAGGAGAACTAGGAGAAGTATTTACATTTCAGAAGTTTCGTAGCCGCAGTCCGTAATTGCACC
This sequence comes from Bacillus rossius redtenbacheri, assembly GCF_032445375.1. Lineage (NCBI taxonomy): Eukaryota > Metazoa > Arthropoda > Insecta > Phasmatodea > Bacillidae > Bacillus > Bacillus rossius. The sequence continues at coordinate 7,464,013 of NC_086337.1, read as the reverse complement.
CGGCTTGTTTCCGTGTGTATAGTTGGTTCGATTGATAATTGATATACTGATAGTGTTATGAGCACATATCTGTAACTCGACACGATTGGAAAACATATTTTTTTGGAAATAATACGGTTTTTTGTAAGTATGTATTATTTCTGCTTGTAAAAAATAAAATAACGTTAACCCTAATGGTGGTGCCAAGGCACCTGTGGCACCTACTGTGCGCACACCTATGGTTATTTGCACGTGCTATGTGTTTTAAGAAGGTATTTTGTATTTTATTAGACATTTTTAATCATTAAAATTTTTTTATGTAATTATTCACAAATAAGTCGCTGTACTATATTTTTGCCTGTTTTGGCCTACTTTTTCAGGTTTTACTAAATAAGTTTAATTTTGTAAAGTAATTTGTATTATGATTACTGTTACAAAATGTTATAAAACAATGGATTTGGTGTGGGATGTATTAGAGAGAGGCATAAGAGGCCTGTAAGTGCGAGGGAGAACGAAACAGTGAATCCCCGCCAACAGAGACAAAAGCTGAGATTCCCCCACTGCGTGGGAACTGTGTAATAACTGCTGTCTCACGGTATGGGAGAGAGAAGGAAAATGTAAAGTCCCTGGCTCTATGGGTAGAAAACTGTTTTCAATGTGTGTTCTGTTTTCCTATTGGCTTGTGCTATGTAGTGTGAATGAAGGTTGCGTGTGATTGGTCGGTGAGGTCATGTGACTTCTCCTCCCTGCGTGGAGGAGTAGAGGTGTGTTGTTACAGCAATTTTCGGTATCTATTCCAACCTGATACTGATACAGTAATGGACCTAGTTACAAATCTCTGATACTTTTGTATCAGAGCAGTAGCGGTCCCAGGAAGCGACAAGGTATCAGCATTCTCGTTACAGATTACACATCCTCCGTGCCGTCATCACCAGCGTAAAAAGGTATCGGTGTCTCTGATACATTATTTATCACGCCCGGTAATTCTCTACCTCTGTTACTCTCATGCCCCCCTGATACAGCCAGTATCAATCAGTTCAACATTCACTGCAGTTCGTCCTGGCCGTGTATTAATTACCACCATGTACATTGTTGCGGGCTGTCATGCTTTGTAGTTAGTATCTTTATAGTGAAATAAGGAATGGATAAGTGCAGGAAAAAGACTTCATTTGTGTGGAATTTTTTTACGGAAAATAATGAGTTTGCTAATTGTAATTTGTGTAAACAAAAACTGAGTTATAAATCATCATAGACTAATCTGAAGAAACATTTGAAACATAAACATTGATATAGTATGCTCACTAATGTACGTATCTGTTTTTTTTTTATTTTTAATTTTTGATAAAATCGTAATCTTTTAATGTATGAAAACACTAGTTACTAATTGTTTTCGGAAAAAAAAGTCCATCTGTTGATTACATCTGTTATTAGTGTCAACTGAGAATTTATTTGCATTTTCATAGCTGTTAGGTGCACAAATATAAATATTATATCTTGTATCAACGCCTTCCCTTGCGCTTCCTCCCCTACATTATTTCCCTTATTTATCCCTTATTCGTCGTTCCTGCTCCCTCCCCTTTCACAAGCTCCGCCCAAGTGACCGTCATCACTGCAATCGGGTTCTGCGCACGCGCACATTGGCCGTGGTGTTGTTCCAGGCGAATTCTGAACTGATACTAAAGTTCTTGATACTTTTCAAGTGTACTCGTTTGCCGTTCCTGATACAGGCGCATATCAGTGAAAAAGTATCAGGTTGATACTTTTCGACCCACCTCTATGGAGCAGACGGTGTCATGAGTTCACCAGTCGTCCGTCGACCGCTGCACCAGTAGGTCACGTTCGGTGGCTTCTCGCCAAAAATGAAGTAAATTGCGGGAGAGATAATTTAACATTGGTAGCTCGAGCAATGCCGTTTAATTATTTGTCGTTTTGAAACGTTTTTGGACATTTTTTTTTAATTAGAAATTGCGGCTACCTTCGTCGACGTTTTGGCTCGTGGTGAAATTCGGTTTCGCTGGGTGTGGCCCTGTTGGAGGTCGCACTATTTTCGTGTACTTACAGTAAGATTTTGCTGAAGGACTTAAACTACGGTTTTTTTTTTTTTTTCGTGTTGAGTGAATGAAAAAAATTATTGAAAGTGATTGGATCCAGTTGTTTTCGGCTTGCGAACAATAAAAAACTCAAATGAAAAAAGGAAGAACATATTTTTATTTTATTTCATATAACGAACTGTTAGAAGTGGGACATCCCTAGTGGAACAATATGCGTTACGGGACACTTTTTCGTGCGTGCAGCCGGCGTTCATCGATTTATTAGACGTTGTCATGTCAATAAACATTATTTAAAAAAAAAAAAAAAAAAGCTCAGACTTTCGAACATTCAATTTCAGTACAGATGGGACATTAAATAAAATAATCTTACAAGTTTTAAAATGAAATAACATGAAAGTTACTTATATCCGGATCTTATTTATCACAGGAGCATGAGAAACTTGTAAGAGACATTGCAGGACTTATACTTAATTGAATTATGAACTGTTAAGCTTAAATTACGTTTGTCTGAGTGACTACTATTGTTATGCTGTACCATGTTATTATTTCATGAAGACAAGAGATCACTTACATTTTTGTTCCCCTCCCTCTGGTATGGCCGCCGGCCCTGCACATCTTCTCACACTACGCGTGACCACCCAGAGTGGACCACACCTCACACACCGACTCCCGCCGGAGTGAGCCTCGAGCGCCGGGCTCCCTCCTACGTTCCGGGATGTTCTGGCCCCAGTGCCCCCAGGGCACAGGCCAGCTGACTGGCCCCATGTCGCCCAGATACGTCAGCGCGGCCAGGCCAGCGACACTCGAGGAATGTGCGGTGCTCGCACAACAACCGCCCTCCGCGCCGGCCCCGTGTCCCCACTACTGCAGCTGTGGCAACCCACACCTCGCCAGCTAGTCCCGAACAATTCTGAAACACATCACCCATCCTCAGCGGAGCTCGAGTCTCATTGAGCTACCTCCAAAACTAAAGCAACAGAATTTTTTTATACTTCCATTCAGAGAAAAATTTACAATTAACTAAATAAGATATTACAACAACTTTGGGACTGGAGGTCGCAAGCCTAATTTTTACATTTTTAAGGTTTTTGTTAAGAATGTAAATAACTTCTCATATGGAATGCTAATAATAGACAATAATTATTTTTGCACAGATTTGCACAGAAACAAAAAAAAAATGTCTTTCGTACATTATTTTCTCCTACTAAGTGTTCACCAATTTTAAATAAATTCTTTTAATTTCTTTTTATTTAAAAACATTTTGTTTCAAAACATTTTGTCACATTTTATTTCTTTTCATTTCACTTCATTTAGATTTATTTAGTTCATTTTGTTTCATTTCATTTGGTTTGATTTATTTCATTTTATTATGTTGGTTTAAATTCATTCAATAATTTTTTTTTTCCTTTTTGTTTAATTTCATTTCACTCAATTTATTTAGTTTTGTTTCATATATTTCATTTTGTTTTATTTAATTTTATTTGTTCCATTTCATTTATTTCACTTCATTTCATTTAGTTTTATTTGTTTCTTTCATCTTGTTTTTCTTTTCTTTTAGTTTCATTTTATTCTGTTGATTTAATTAAATTTCATTTTTTTCATATAGTTTTGTTTATTTCATTTTATTTAGTTTGTTTTATTTAATTTTGTTTATTTAATTTCTTTTCTTTTTGTTTTGTTTTATTTCATTTCATATTGTCGCCCTACCGGTCCCTGCTACGATGTTGCCGCTGCTGAGGGCGCCAACTAGCCTAAGTTTAGACCCTGTGGGCCAGTTCACAGGTAGAGCGGAGATCCTCGGGGTCGTGACGTCGCCACGTGGCTGGCAGGGAGCTGGATCGGTAGAGGTGGTGGTCCGGTGAGGGTAGAGCTGCTCAGTTCCCGGCGGAACTGTTCACTTGCGGGCGCGACACACAACTTGCCTGGTCCAGGTCTGAAGCTCGACTGCCTGCATTCCGCATCGCTGCGCGTCACCCGGAGCCCGCTTCCCGCAAAAACGTCCCAAGCGCAGCAGGACTCCTCAAGCCGCGAACTACCCCCCCCCACCCTAGTGAGGCGACGAGGGAACATAACGACCTGTGCGAGCGAAGGGAGCACTTGGAACGACGTCAAATGCCCCCCCTTCAAATGCCCCCCCTTCACTGAGGCCGTTATGCCCCTCGAAGCCCCATGTCACACGCATTGCCTTGGGGCCTGTTCCCCACCAATGTTCGGAATGTATCTGGAGGGTTCTCTGCTCGGGGTTTGGCTGTCAATGATGGGGAGAATGGACCGGGCATCCAAAGGGAGGAGGGTCATTACATGAAGGCGTGGTGCATCGGGGTGTGGCGCTCGGTTGATCTTCTCATGTGGGTTTTCCCATTCGTAGTCCACCAGGTGTCGTGGGGCTACACGGACTCGGGTAGAGCGCCTCAGTCCCTCGTGTCTGGCTTCCTCCGGGATGCTGGACTCCCCTTGACTCTCCCGTTGCGGTTCGACTTTATCCCTGTCTCCCGTTAGGCCGCTGGGTGTAACTGCCGTTGTCCTGGGGCTGTTCTCGCTGCCCTGTTCCACCAATACTTGCCGCGTGTTGCATGGACGTCCTTCCTGAGATGGTCCGGTTTCGGATTGCTCTGGCTCCTCCATGTTCATCCTGAACATTGAACTGCCATGGCTCGCGTCCAATGGCCAGCGTGGTTGATCCCATCCGGGCCATCCTGGTGAACTGGATCGGGAGTCGTCGTCTATTCCATCAGGGAATGTGATCTGCGGATGCGACACGAGGTTGAGCAGGGTTGGGTCGTCCCCATCGTAAAGTTCTACGGACAATCCCTCTGGGTCCAGCCGATCCATCAGGCTCTCGAGCTCGCGTAAAGTTGCGCCGCTCGAACGGAGCACGGGGTGAGCAGTAGATGGGTGTTGGTCTGATGGGGACGCGGTACGAATGGTGCTTAGGTGTTGAGCTGATGGGGACGTGGGACAAGGAGTAGTTAAGTGTTGATCTGATGGTGATGTGGGACGAATGGTTGTTGGGTGTTGGTCTGATGGGGATGTGGGACAAGAAGTGCTTGGGTGTTGAGCAGCTGGGGACGTGGGGTGAGCAGTGGATGTATGCTGGTCATTTCCACTGTCCCTGTCCCCCGCTGGGACAGTTGGGGCGCCTGTGGGTGGGACGAGACGCAAATCATCCCGGTGGATCTTTGTCGACCTACCGTTCGGGAGTCGGATCAAGTAAGAAGTGGGCCCTAGACGTCGCAGTACCTCCCGGGGGGCGGCCCATTTGGGGCTCAGACCTGTGCAGTAGCGCTTGCTGCTAGACGACAAGTGGTGACACCGGGCATACACCATTTGCCCGGGCTCCAATGGCGTCGGTGGATTTGGTGATTGTGGAGTGCGCGTGGCTAGGAATCGAGCCTGGTGTTGCCGTGCCTCTTCTCTAAAGTCAGTGACAGGGGGACGGGTGACAACTCCTGCTGCTTCTGCGACCCGGAGCTCTCCTGGTAGGGCGAGATTCTGCCCATGAAGCAGTTCAGCAGGGGTGTGGCCCGTGACCACTTTGGTCCGCCGCCGCAGGCAATAGAGCAGCTTGGGCAGGTGGAGGTCCCATTTGGAATGGTCTTTCCCCAGACGGAGGCGCAACTGGATTTTTATGTCCTGGTTGCGACGTTCCGTCGGGTTCGCCCTGGGGTGGTAAGTCGGGGTAGTGTGATGCTCTACGTCCCATCTGCGGCAGTCGGCCTTCCACCGCCGTCCTGCGAACTGTGTCCCGTTGTCCGTTAGTAACACTCTCGGATACCCATAACGGGGGAAGACCTCATTGTCCATTAGGGCTGCTACTGTCCCTGCTCGTACGTTGGATACGGCGAATGCCTCCGACCAACGTGTGAACACATCCGTGACCACGACGAGGAACCGCTTGCCCCGCGACGTGCGAGGGTAGGGGCCAATGACATCGAGGGCTACTGTGTGGAATGGTTCCTCCGGTCGCCTGGGGCGCTGTTGCTCAATCCCATCGGCCCGGCGGGCCTTGCGCTGCTGGCAGAGCTGGCAGTTGCGCACGTATTCCCGGACATCCCGTGCTATGCCCGGCCAATGGAACAGCTTCCTGATCTCCCGTTGGGTCTGATCTGCTCCTGGGTGGCCTGCTAGGTCATGGTTGTGGAAATACTGCAGCACCAGCTGTCGTGCAGTGGGGGGTACATGGGTCTGCCAGGTGTCCATGTCACCCGGCACCCTGCTCTGCAGGACCCCGTCCAGGTTGCGCTGGTGTGGGAGGGCGCGTTCACCGCATGCTGCCAGGTTGCGCTGCGTGTCTGGGTCATCCTGTTGGGCCAGTTTAACGTGATCTACCAGAGTGGCCAGGGTGGGCGATGCCTCTGCTTGGACCGTGGGATCCGCTAGTCCGATGACGTAGAGTGCCGCTGGAGGTGATGCTGCTAGACCGGTAGCTGGCTGGTGGGACGGTGGCATCAGGTCATCCCACCCTTGAGTGTCTTGGAAGATGGTATTGGGGTCTGGGTGACGGGACAGCTCATCTGCCAGCTGGTTCTCTCGCCCAGGGATGTGTTCGACATGAAATGTGAAGCCCTGGAGCATGAGTGCCCAGCGGGTGAACTTTGATTTTCGTCCCTGAGAGGAGTCCAGCCACCGCAGACACTGACTATCCGTGCGCAGGGTGAATGGTCTCCCCTCAAGGTGGTGCCGGTAGCGTTTGAGGGCCCACACCACCGCGAGACACTCCTGCTCATTCACGTGATAGCGTCGTTCTGCGGGGCCGAACTTGGCTCTTGCATACTCTGCTACCAGCCGCTCCCCATCATCACCCACCTGGTAGAGAACCGCGCCCATACCGTCCTGGCTGGCATCCGTCTGGACAAAGATGGGCTTGTCTGGGGCCAGACGTGACAGGTTGTGGCACTCGCGGAACTGTTGCTTCACTAGGATGAGTGATTGGTCCGCTGCTTCTGTCCACCGGAACTTTGTTTTCGGGGAGAGAAGGTCCGTCATGGGTGCGGTGATTGTGGCAAAATTGGGAATGAATGAACGTAACCAGTTTAACAGCCCCATTAGCTTCTGGAGCTGCTTCCTGGTGCGGGGCGCCTGTTTACTGTCAATGAGGCTTAGCTGTTCGGGGATGGGGCGGTAGCCCTCGGCGCTGACGATGTGCCCCAAGAACTCTAGCTCACGGGCGCCGATGTAACACTTGTGTGGCGCGCATGTGAGTCCGTGTGTGGCGAGCCGTTCGAGGACCAGCGAGAGATGGTGGGCATGGTCCTCCCACGTCCGTGACCAAATGATCACGTCATCCAGGTACGCGGTGGCAAACTCGCCAATGTACCCGTCCAGGACGCGGACCATCATGGTCTGGAATGTCGCGGGGGCGTCCTGCAGCCCGAACGGCATCGCGCAGAACTGAAAGCGCCGCCCATCGGGCGCCGTGAACGCGGTCTTGGGGCGATCCTTGGGGCTTACTGGGACTTGCCAGTACCCCGACTTCAGGTCAAGTGTCGAAAAGATGCGGGCGTCTCCTAACCTCGTGAGGGCCTCTGATATGTTGATGAGGGGTGGTGGTGCGGGGATGGTGAGGTTATTGATTGGCTTGAAATTAACACAGAATCTAAGTGAGCCGTCTTTTTTGTCTGCCATTACGATCCTACAGTTGTATGGGGACTCGCTAGGCTCTATGACGCCATCGCACAACATCTCTGCTATTTGCTCCCTGATGGCAAGTAGTTCGCGGGGCCCAAACCCGAATGGTTTCTCGTAAGGCGGAATGTGAGGGATGGTGGGGATGCAATGCTCTGTGACATTGGTTCGGCGTAGTTGGTCTGCTGCGGAGAAAACCTGGGGCTGCTGCTCCAGGACTGTCTCTAACAATCTGTGGTACTCAGGGGGAACATTGTGGCGGAGATCAGCTAGGCGGGGGGGTTCGGCCCGGGAAGGGGGTGGGGTGTGCCTCAGTCCATATACAGTTCGGCGGCCCCTGGTCCCCACATGTATCCTCCCTGCGCGGACCTCAACAGTGGCGTCCTCTTGCACCAGCCAGGGTAGCCCCAGGATGAGGTTATCGTGAAGGTCCTGTACAACCAGGGCACTGGTGCAGCTCACAATGTCTCTAATGCCAATCCTTACCTGGGCACGCCCAGTCGTTAGCGTGCTAGTCCCAGTAGTGGCCAGCTGGATGGTGTTGACCTCCGGCACAAGGTCCCTCTCAGGAATGAGGTGGGCCGCGACATAAGTGTGTGTGGCTGCGGTGTCCACTAGCGCGGCTATGGACTGCCCATTCAGCTCCACTGGGATCCGGATCAGCTCCGTGGCATCTGGCCCCATTCGGCCCAGGCGGGTTTTGGACCGACTTGGCCCTGCAGCTGCGGGCGGGGGCGGCGCCGATGCCTGGTGGGCGGCGTCGCTCGCCGGCGACCTGGGGCGGGCCCCGAACGGATGAGGCAGGTCGTCCCCAGTGGTCCTGATGGACAGGGCGGTGCTTCGTCGGGCCCTGCAGCTGCGGGCGGGGGCGGCGCCGATGCCTGGTGGGCGGTGTCGCTCGCCGGCGACCTAGGGCGGGCCCCGAACGGATGAGGCGGGCCGTCCCCAGTGGTCCCTGATGGACAAGGCGGTGCTTCGTCGGGCCCTGCAGCTGCGGGCGGGGGCGGCGCCGATGCCTGGTGGGCGGCGTCGCTCGCCGGCGACCTGGGGCGGGCCCCGAACGGATGAGGCGGGCCGTCCCCAGTGGTCCCTGATGGACAGGGCGGTGCTTCGTCGGGCCCTGCAGCTGCGGGCGGGGGCGGCGCCGATGCCTGGTGGGCGGCGTCGCTCGCCGGCGACCTGGGGCGGGCCCCGAACGGATGAGGCGGGCCGTCCCCAGTGGTCCCTGATGGACAGGGCGGTGCTTCGTCGGGCCCTGCAGCTGCGGGTGGGGGCGGCGCCGATGCCTGGTGGGCGGCGTCGCTCGCCGACGACCTGGAGCGGGCCCCGAACGGATGAGGCGAGCCAACCCCACTAGTGCTAGGGGGATGAGACGGTGGCTGGACGACTGCTGCAGACGCGGGCGGGGGTGACGCCGACGCCGGATTAGCGGCGTCGCTTCTTGGAGGGAGGCGTTGCTCCCTGATGTCCTGGAACATGGTGCGCTTGGGTGGGGCGTCATCGCGACCTGGTGGCCGTGGTGGCGCACTCGTGTGCGGGGCTGGACGAAGGGTAGGGGGGCGGTGGCCAGCGATGTCACTGCTCCCTAGACGGAGTTTCCCGGAGGTACGGCCTCCCCCCCTCGCGCCTGCCAGATGGCCTCGCGTGTCGGACACACATTGTGCCAGTGGTTTTCCGCCGTGGGGCAGTAGCGACAGCGAGGCGGGCGACTGTCTTGGGCACCCTGTGGTCCGCCGCGGCGCTCCTCGCGGCGCGGTTGTTGCGCGGCCCGGCTGGGCGGGCTGGTTTGTGACGCTCCCCCCCTCCCCCGGGGCGGAGTGTAAGGCCGGTAGTTATCTCTCGGAGGCGGCTGTTCTACGTACGGAACGACTGCTTGCGCGTCCTCTGGTTGCACCGCCTCCTGAGTTTGCGGAGTTGGGCGCGGCGTCGCGATGTTTTTGGTACGTCGGTGCGCCATCAGATCGTATTCTATGTCCCTGGCTCGGGCGAGGAAGTTTTCTAGTCCGTGCGAAACTACCCCGCGCAAGAATGGGCGTAGTTCGGGAGACACCAACTCTACGATGAAAGGGAGCACGTCGTCGGCGCGGCCCCCGAGTGAAAGGCGGCGGTAAAGCCGGAGTTTGCCATAAACAAACGCCTCCACGCTCTCCCCACTCTCTTGCGCGCGGCTGAACAGTTCACTGCGGCATTTGTTCTGGGTGCGCGCGTCGTTGAACCGAGCCTCCAACCGGCGTGAGAAGTCTTCCCAGCCCACATCGTATCCCCCCGCCTGAGACCACCAAGTGCGCGCTTCCCCTCGCAGCTGTCCGCTGACCCGCTCCGTCCAGTCTTCGGGCGCTGTGTGGTGCCGGGTTAGTTTCTCTTCACAGGCACTTAGGAATAAACGCGGGTCGTCGTGGGCGTGGCCCGTGAATTCTGGGAGAATGACAGGTCCGCTAGGGGGGCGGTGCACTAAGGCCAGGGAGCCACTCTGTCGCCTACGTGCGCGTCCTTCGCACTCGACACATAGGTAAAGTCCGTCGCGGAAGTTTACAAACTCGAGTGCGTCAGCGCATGCGCGGTGCCTGATAGTCCCACACTGTTGACAATGTGCTACTTCGTCATGGCGGCCCGGACACCTGTTCGCGGCGCACAGAGGGCCTGTCGGGGCTCGGAGATTGCTCTCTGCCCTTAAGTGCGGAAACTGACATGTGCAGCACTTATGAGGGTACTCACCAGCGCAGCTGTTGTTGGTGTATGGTTTTCCGCAGCGGTCGCAGGGCTCCTCCATGGCGATGGTTACGTCAGCTCCCGCGTACATGGCGTGGTTCGCGGCTGTCAGACCCGGACGACGGGTCGCGGCGTCGGTGGCGGGCGCGGACAGATCCGGGAGGGCGCTCCCTTCGCTATCGTCCGAGCGGTCTTGTCCGCACGTCCTCGCCCCGCGGATGTTTGCGCGGTCGCGGTCGGTGGTGAAATGTGTTACCTCGGTGATCCTCGGGCGTTCTCGCGCGCGCTCGGCGCGCGGGTGGAGGGGTGGTGTCCTGGAGGCTGCGCGCTGCTGGGGTGGGGGGTGCTGTGACCTTATTTCTCCAGCGGGTCCCGTTTTCCGGCGCCTGTCTGTCTAGTGATGCGCGCCTGAAGTCCTTTGTCCCTACCCTGCGAGTTATGCCGTTTTCGCCTGCGTTTTTCACTGGTTTGCGCTGTACGTCTCTGGCAAGCTACATTTTTTTTTCTGATTTGCCTAAAATTTGGTAGCCACACTAGCTGGGCGCCATTTGTCGCCCTACCGGTCCCTGCTACGATGTTGCCGCTGCTGAGGGCGCCAACTAGCCTAAGTTTAGACCCTGTGGGCCAGTTCACAGGTAGAGCGGAGATCCTCGGGGTCGTGACGTCGCCACGTGGCTGGCAGGGAGCTGGATCGGTAGAGGTGGTGGTCCGGTGAGGGTAGAGCTGCTCAGTTCCCGGCGGAACTGTTCACTTGCGGGCGCGACACACAACTTGCCTGGTCCAGGTCTGAAGCTCGACTGCCTGCATTCCGCATCGCTGCGCGTCACCCGGAGCCCGCTTCCCGCAAAAACGTCCCAAGCGCAGCAGGACTCCTCAAGCCGCGAACTACCCCCCCCCACCCTAGTGAGGCGACGAGGGAACATAACGACCTGTGCGAGCGAAGGGAGCACTTGGAACGACGTCAATATTGTTTTGAATAATTTCCTGTTGATACATTATGTTACATTTATATTTAGTTGCTTTCATTTCTTTTCATTTCATTAAATTACATTTCGCTTCATTTCATGTCACTTCGGTCATTTTGTTTAATTTCATTTAATATGTCATTTTGTATCTTTTCATTTAATTTTTATTTAATTTCAGTTAATTTTTTTTTCCACATTGTTTTTTTTTCGTATTAGTTGCATTCAATTCCGTTTAATTATTTTTGGTTTCATTTGATTTAATTTAGTTTTATTTAATTTGATTTCATTTCTTTTAATATAATTTTATTATAATTCATTCCAAAATATTTTTTTTTCATTTCAATTTATCTAGTTTTATTTCTTTTCATTTCATTTAATTTTGTTGATATTATTTTGTTCCTTTTTATATATTTTTGTTTTGTTCAATTTTTTTCATTTTTTTTAAATGTTAATTTTAATTTTATATGATTTCATTTCAATTCATGTTCTTTCATTACATTTCATTCACTTTATTTTGGTTCATTTTGTTTTACTTCATTTATTTTATTTCATTTTATTTGGTTATATTATATTTTATTTCCTTTCCTTTGATTTCAATTTATATATGGTAATTTACTTTAATAACATTTAATTTCATTTCATTACACTTATTACACTTATTACACTTTCATTATGTATGTTTTGTTTCTATTTGTAACATTTAATTTAGTTTTCTTTATTTATTTCATTACGTTTCATTTCATTTATTTTTGTTAGGTTTCATTTTGGTTTGTTTCAGTACAATTCGTTTTACATAATTTTATTTCCATTGTTTAAATTCATTTAATTTTGTTTAGTTTCAATTCATTTTGTTTTGATTCATTTCATTTCATTTCATTTCATTCTATTTACATTCCTTTACATTCATTTCATTTAATTTATTCATTTTTGTTTTATTTCTCTTGTTTCATTTTATTTTCTTTCGTGTGCTTTCATCTTGTTTCCTTGTTTTAGTTTTTTTTTTTAATTTTTTTTTCAATTGGTTCTTTTAAAAACATTTCAATTATTTCACATTAATTCCCTTTGTTTCATTTCCTTTTATTTCATGTTGATACAATTCATAAAATTTCATTTAATCCCATTTTGGTTTAGTTTCATTTAATGTCATTTTGTTTTGTATTATATGGTATCATTTCCTTTTTTTTTTATTTATTTTTGCTTTGCTGATATTTTGTTTTGTTTATCTTGTTTCATTTAATTATTTATTTAGAATCACTTTATTTTGTTAGTTTCATTTAATATAATTTCATTTGGTATGAATTCATATCTATTCATTTAAATTTATTTAATTTGTTTCACTTAGTTTAATTTCATTTCATTTGTTTCATTTAATTTAATTTCATTATGTTTTACCTTTTGTTTAATTTTGATTATTTTCATTTTATTTTTTTGCTTTTTTTCATTTTGATTTTTTTGATTTTGTTCCAATTAATTTCATTTTGTTTTGTTAAAATTAGTTTAATTTCTTTTAAGATTTCATTTTATATCATAAATTCATATTGTTTCATTTTATTTTGTGTTAAATAATTTTTTATTATATTTTATTTCCTTTTTTTTTCATATTATTTCAACTCCTTTAATTTAATTTTGTTTTGTTTGAATTAATTTTGTTTCATATCATTATTTTTAATTAAGTTTCGGTTTATTTTGTTGAATTTTATTTCATTTTCGTTATGTTTCATTTCATATAATTTTTATTCTTTCCTTTCATTTGATTTAATTTAGTTTTGGTTTATTTTGTTTAAATTTAATTCATTTTTATTTGGTCATTTAATTTTTTTGATTTACTTAATTTTTTTATGTTGGTTCAAATTCGTTCCATTAGCATTTTTTTTCATTCATATAATTGAATTTCAATTCATTTTGTTGTATATATTTTTTTTGTCTCGGTTCCTTTTTTTTATCTAATTATATTGTTTCAATCATTTTCATTCAATTTGTTTCAATTGAAATCATTCTATTCATCTGTATTCGTTTCAATTAACTCATTTTATATAATTACAATTGGTTTTTCCCTGCTCCTACCATAGGAGTCTCCAGTAAATATCGGCATGCTATTCTTCACATCTACAGGTTGTACAAAAAATCCCTAGGTCCTAATTCGTAAGTACACCAAAAACCCAAGCTACTAGTTTTAAGTTGAGCTCAAGATGTATTAGTTTTAAGTGGCGCCACTTTAGTTATTATTTGTGTATAATGAGTTGAAACTCATCTAACAGGATAAAAAAAATCCTGTGTGTATGTATGTATGATGATTACCCTGCAAATCATGCGTGACCACATTCAGGACCTCTTGGATAAGGGGGTGATTGAGCCCTCGACCTCCAGTTTCTCTTCGCCCACATTTCTGGTACCTAAAGGTCAAGATCACCGTTTGGTGGTCGACTACCGAAAGCTGAATCAGCAAATAAATTTAGAGGCCGTTCCTCTCCCAGACCTCAACAAAGCCTGCCATTGGTTCAGCAAGGCAAAATATTTCAGTATTTTCGACCTTAATTCAGCCTATCACCAAATTCCACTGACGTAAAATTCCAAACGTATCGCTGGTTTTTGTGTCCCCTGGAATCTCTAACATTATACAGTAGTTCCCTTTGGCCTAGCCACCGGAGCACAAGTGCTGACACGACTGCTTGACCACGTACTAGGGGATTTAAAATTTAAGTTTGTCTTCAACTATTTGGATGATGTAGTGGTATATTGTGAATCATTTGAGGAGCATCTTAACCACCTGACAGAAGTACTCCACAGGTTACAGGAGCAGGTTTGACAGTAAATACCAAAAAAGTAAGATTTGAAGTTCAGGATATTTCCTTCTTAGGACATTTAATCTCAAACAAAGGAGTTACAATAGAGCCCAACCGTACACAGGCCATCATGGATTTTCAACCTCCTAAAGACCACAAGGGCATTGCTCGTTTAATTGGCATGGCCAATGTATACTCCAAGTATATCCCAAATTTTGCCGAACACGCAGGCCCATTAAATGCGCTGCGCAAAAAGAACATACAATTCCACTGGGGACCGGAACAGGAAAAATCTTTCCATTTTTTGAAACAGGCGATAGCTAGTCCTTCCGTATTGCGAATGGCTGATTTCAGCAAGCCATTAATTCTACAAACAGACGCATCCAGCCTAGCCATTGGAGCAGTTTTATCGCAGGAAATTGATGGTTGCCGACAGCCTATAGCATTCGCATCTCGAACGCTTACACACCAGGAAAGAAAATCATCCTCGGTTTACGAATTGGAATGTCTTGCAGTTGTCTTTCGCATTGATAAATTTAGAAAATTTTTAGAACACCGCGAATTTCTTTTGGAAACAGACAACCAAGCTCTTGCATGGCTATTGGCACATCCGAAACAACTGGGGAAACTCGGATGCTGGATTGCCAAGATTTCATCTCTTAAATTATAAATCCAACACATAAGAGGTTCGCAGAACATTGTGGTGGATACGCTTTCTCGCATGTTCGAGAAAACCTCTGACGAAAATACCCCAGAGGCGGTAGGTGTCAGGCTCTTCTTACAGACTTTCCCTTGGCTTTTCAATACATACAGTCTCATCAGCAATCGGACCAATATATTGCCAATATCATTGATCAAGTTAAGGCCGGTACTTCCCCAAAATTTTACAAGTTTTCAAAAGGACTTTAGTATCGATGAACACCACAGTCGAAATCTTTCAAAATTGTTCTACCCCAAAATTTAAGGGATATGATTTTCCAGTATTACCATTCTTCACCCCTAGGTGCGCATTTGGGTACATATAAAACAATTCAGAGCATACGCCGACATTTCTTTTGGGATGGCATGCATCATGACATTGCCGAGCGTGTAAAGCTGTGCAAGCTGTGCGCACTCAGTAAACCTGCCTAAAATACCCAATTTGGATTCCTGTCATCCGAAGTAGCAGACCGACCTATGCAGAAAATGTTCATTGACTTCGTAGGGCCATTCCCATGCTCTAAAAGTGGTCACACCATGCTTCTGGTGTGCATCGATGCATTTTCCAAATTCGTCTGGCTCATTCCCTTAAGGAAAGTCACGGCTACAACCACCATTACCGCTCTGCGAACCCAGATATTTAAACATGTTGGACTCCCAAGCATAATCGTCTCTGACAATGCCTCTCAATTTACTTCCAAAGTTTTTAAGAACACGTGTTTTTCTCACTGTGTCCAACATGTCACCACATCCCAATATTTTCCTAAACCATCGCATGCGGAGAGATTCAACAAGAATCTCCGTTCTGCGCTTATAGTGTATCATGCGAATGCACAGGACAATTGGGACAGTAACCTAATGTGGTTACAGATGGCATTCAATTATGCCCATCATGAGGGTCATAAAACAAACCCATTCCAACTCATGTTCACTTACCAGCCAAACACTCCCCTTTCCAATCTGTGGTCCTTAACGGAACTTTTGCCCGATGATCCAGCGGACATCCGGGAGATTTGGAAGAGAGCTTACAAGAACCTTAATCTAGCACATGAGTTAAACCGAAACAAGTACAATAAGAAACGTTCCCCTAATCCCTACATGGTAGGAGATGTTGTGATGTGCTGGGCACAACCTCAGAGCAAGGCCATTGACAATAAGTCGGCCAAGCTTATGTATCGCTGGACTGGTCCTCTACAGATCCAGTGCTTTCTGACACCTGTAACAGTGTCACTGGTAGACCCAAGTTCGGGGCAGTATGTGACTAGGGCTCACATCTCCCACTTGAAAAAGGCACACTCTAAAATGAAATAAGTATGTTATTGTGCTTTCCCTGCTCGTACCATAGGAGTCTCCAGTAAATATCGGCATGCCATTCTTCACATCTACAGGGTGTACAAAAAATCCCTATGTCCTAGTTCGTAAGTACACCAAAAACCCATTGTACTAGTTTTAAGTTATAACTAAGAAAGCACCACTTAAAACTAATACATCTTGAGCTCAACTTAAAACTAGTATAATGGGTTTTTGGTGTACTTACGAATTAGGACCTAGGGATTTTTTGTACATCCTGTAGTTGTCCCCAACAGAGTGCTCTGCTTTGCACCTCTGAGGCCCCTATAAGTTATGCCATCAGCCGGGGTTTCGGGTGCGATTCCCGCGGCGAATCTAAGTAGCTGTACGTGAAAATTGGGGGGGCTTCCGGGAGGGCGCCAGGCTAACTCTGTCGTCTAACCGTGAGTGGGTCGATCGGCCCCAGTGTGTCCCCTAGACTCGGTGGTTTGACTTGGAAAGTAGTGATGGCGAGGTTAATCCCTGCACTGTAGAAAAAAAAAACCAACCCGGAGTCGCGTGGGGAGTTGCGTTGAAAAAGGTATTTGGTGATTACTATAGTTACCAGTCGTGAAGAATCAGTGAGACAAAACTTGAAGGCTTCCCATGGTACGCGCACGTCTGCTCCGGGCCGCGAGCTGATCAGAACTGCCGCAGGCGTTGGCGTGCGGAGGGAGGACACTCCCCCCGAGAGCCAATGTTACCTCACTCGTCTCATCTGGGTGGAGACTTGGCGAGAGGTGCATTCCTCAAGCAGGAGCTAGTACTGGGGGCTGAGGCCAGGCTAATGGCCTTCGGTCGGTACGACGATAAAACGCCCCCCCCCCCCTGAAGAAGCCCGCCCATGCACGCGATCAGGCTCTGCGGCTGTTTGCATCCCTAGTATGTCGTTGACTCCCCATCATGGTGCCTGGGGTGGCTGCGGTTGGTGGGGCCGGCGCTCTGGACCTGGTGGCTGTGGCTGGTGGGGCCGCGTGGAGGCATGATGAGGTGGTGGTGTGCAGTGTTGTGGTCGTGTCGTGGTGTGGTGTGGTGGCCTAGTTTTCACAGCATGTCCAGGCGGTTGGGGCTCTAGGCGGTCGCAGGTGGTAGTGCGTGTCCACCGGTGGTTGAGTTCCCTCCGTCATGCCCTCAGGATGGCGGGGGCCGCGGTGGCCCCTCTGGGCCCTCCCGAGGTCGTACTCGGCCAGGTACCCCGGGGGCTGCTAGTCCCTGAACGGTCGCATCACTTGGCGTGTGGGTGGTTCGTCAGGCGCTCCTGAAGGGTCGTGAGGCATCCGAGTGGTGGTCGTGGTGGTGGTGTTGTGGTCTTCCGTCGGGGTTGTACGGCGGTTGCTCGCGTCGTGGTTGTTGGATGGCCCGCTAGAGTAAGGTTGCCTTCTTCGTTCGGGTATACTCGGGGTTTCTCCTGCCTCATCGGGTTCTTCCACAACGGGTGTTGTGCCCTCAGGTAGGGTTGCCACCTCCTCCTCTGATGCGTGGGCGATCACTGGCCCAGCCACACAGAGATGTAGTTGTCCGGCGGCGCCGAGTACCATGTTGTCTGGTTCGTCGACGACCGTGGCAGTGTCTCCCAATAGGCCGGATGTCGTGGTCATGCTCTCCGGTAGCCAGTTCGGGCTCGTCTGCGACTGGTTGTTCGTCGTCGTGCATGCCGTCGTATGTCTCGTCGTGGTCGGGTTCTTCCAGCATCAGCTCACCCGGTGTCGTGGCCAGTCGTAGATCGTCGCAGTGGATCTTCCGGATGCGTCACCCTCCGAGTCTGACCAGATATGCGGTCCTGCCCACGCGTCTCTGGATTTTGTAAGGCCCGCTCCAGCGTGGTGCCAATCCAGCGCAGTAGTTGCGTGGGGCTGCCGACAGTGGGTGGACCCGGGCGTAGACCTGGTCTCCCGCTCGGACTAGGGGTGGCTCCCGCGTGGTCTTGGGGGTGATCTGCGAGTAGGTCGTTTTTCGTCGTCGTGCATCTTCATACATGTTCATTCTGCGCTGGTCGCGTTCCTCCGTCCCTTCTCTGTCGTGCGGTTTCCCGTGGGTGGCCCATTCGCCTGAGAGGTGCAGGTTACTTCCTTGCACCATCTCGGTGGGCATGTGGCCAGTGGCTGCATTCACACAACGGCGGGTGCAGAACAGGGCGTCGGTGAGTTGTTGGTCCCACTTCGAGTTGTTGTCATTCAGTCGGAGTCGGAGTTGGATCTTCAAGTCCTGGTTGCTGCGTTTGGTGGGGTTGACTTTGGGGTAGTAAGCCGGGGTGGTGTGGTGCTGGATATGCATCCGCGTGCACCAGACCTGCCATTGCTTGCCGATGAACTGGCTGCTATTATTGGTCAAGGCCGATTGTGGGTAGCCCCACTGAGGCAGGAACTCCTGAGTCATGAGGTGGATTATGGTGGACGTCCTGGCATTGCTGCATGGATATGCCTCTGTCCACCTTGTGAACATATCCGTCACGACGAGTATGAACCTCTTCCCTCTGGGCGACCTGGGGTAGGGCCCCATCAGGTCGAGTGCGATGGTCTGGAAGGCGTGAGTCGGTTGTCATGAGTGCTGCTGCTGCTCCCCATTGTGTCGGCGCGCCTTGCGGACCTGGCAAACCTCGCACTCCCGGACGTACTCCCTCACATCTCACACCACACCGGGTCAATGGTAGTGCTGGGCGACCGCGTATCGTGTCTGGTCTGTATCGGGGTGTCCTGCCAGGTCGTGGTAGAACCGCAGGACGGCCTCGCGCGCCTCGGGGGGCACGTAGGTCTTCCACGAGCCAGCCTCTCCCAGCACTCGGTGCATGATCCGGCCGTCTTGGTCTCTCCACGTCGGGTGTAGTTCGTCTCCGGCTTGTTTTCGTCGTCGTCGGGTCATTTTGGTTGATTGTCGTTGAGCGTCATGACCCATTGGTCGACGTCAGTTGTGGTGCAGGTGGTGGGTCGGTTCGGTTGGCGTCGGTCGTGATCCGTAAACAGGTGTTCAGTGGCGAGGAGTGTTCGGCATTGGGACCGGGCTGCAGCATGTCCTCCCACTCCTCCACGTCGATGAGCTCGTGTTGGTCGTTTGGTTGCCGCAAAAGGGTGTCTGGCAGCTGGTTTTCTCGCCTTGGCATGTGTTCCACCACGATGTCGAAGGACTGGAGGAGTAATGCCCACTGTATGAGTTTCCCTTTCCTGCCCTGCATTGTCTGGAGACAGGTGAGGCAGCTGTTATCAGTACGGAGAGTAAAACTCCGGCCCTCGAGGTGTGGCTGGTACTTTTTTACTGCCCAGATCACTGCACAAACAATCCTGCTCATTGCTGTGGCATCTACACTCAGCAGGCCTGAACTTCGCACTGGCGTACTCCACGATGTGCTTGTCTCCTAGGTGTTCAACTTGAAACAGGACGGCGCCTACCCCTAGTGCGCTGGCATCGGTCTGCAGGATGAGTGGGCGTTCGGGGTCAATACACGCGAGGGTGTGGCAGCAAGTGAACGCGCCCTTCACTTCCTCGAATGCGCGTTGTGCATCGCTGCCCCAGTGGTAGCGCCTTTGCGGTGATAGCAGGTTGGTGAGGGGTGCGATTATCCTTGAGAAGTCGGGTATGTATACCCTCAGCCAATTGACCAGGCCGATAAACCTTTGGAGTTGCTTCCTCGTACGTGGGGCCTCCGCGGCCGCACTCTTTTGGAGGTGGCCAGTCTGAGGCTGGCTCCCCTCCGTGTTGATGAGGTGTCCCAGGAATTCCACCTCCTCGGTACCCAGGTGGCATTTAGCAGGGTTCGCGGTCAGGTGGTGGGTAGCGAGTCTCTCGAGCACGAGTGCTAGGTGGCGGCAGTGGTCCTCCCATGTCTCCGAGAAAATGATAACGTCATCCAGATACACGAGGGCGAACTGGCCGAGGTAACCTTCTAGCACCCGCATCATCATTCCTTGGAAAGTCACTGGTGCACACTTGAGCCCGAAGGGCATGGCCCTGTACTGGAATTGTCTGCCATTGGGAACGGTGGAGGCGGTTTTCTCGCGGTCTTGGTGTTTGATTGGCACCTGCCAGTACCCCGACTTCAGATCTAGCGTGCTGAAACGCGGGTCCTCCCGAGGCCGGATACCGCCTTCTCGAGGCTGATCTGCGGGAGTGGTGCGCTAATGGTTACGGCGTTGAGGGGGCGAAAATCCGTACAAAAATGCAGGGTACCGTCCCTTTTGAGGGCCAGAACAATACACGCGTTGTAGGGGCTGTTGGAGGGTTCGATCACCCCACTGTGCAGCATTTCAGTGACCTGCTCCCGTATGATCCTCTGCTCCTTGTACCCATAACCCCGGGGTGATTCATAGATGGGTTGGTCGGTGGTGGTCGGGATGGAGTGCTCGGTTACAGTGGTGCGCCGTAAGGGCTCGGCGGTCGCGAACATGCCTCAACGTTCGTGCAGGACTTTGTTGATGGTGCTACGGAACTCCGGTGGTACATTGTGGTAAAGGTCATCTAGGGTTATGGTCGGGCCTGATGGTCTAGGTGTTCAACCCACTGCATACACCGCGAACCTCTCAGTTCGCCCCACATTGATTTTAGCTGGCCCCATCTCCAACACGGCATCGTGTTCTGCCAGCCAGGGTTGCCCTAACACAAGCTCTTCCCCCAAGTCCCCCACAACAGCGGTCACTGGTGTAGTTAGCTCCCGAAGGCTTACCTTCACATCCGCGTGTCCCATCATCAGGCCGGCGTGGGTGGTGGTTGCCAGCCGGAGCTCGCCCTGGTGTGGGCGGAAGGTGCCGGGAGGTACCAGCAAGGGGTGGATGAACACCTGGCTCGCCCCCGTGTCGATGAGGGCGAGGGTCGGGCGTCCGCGGAGCAGGCGGTCGCTGGGCTTTGTGAATTGTCCCATACTGGGGAGTTGTAACTGAATTGGTCTGCCGTGGCCGGGCTGTTGGGCGTGGAGTATGTCGGCGCGGTGGGTGCACTCGGCGTTTGAGCGTGGTGCGGCACTGGGGTCGCCGGGTCCTGTCGTGGTGGGTTCTGTCATGGTTGGCATACCTGGTGGTCTTAGGTAGCGAGGTGTTGCTGTGGGCAGCACCTGTCGTGGCTCGTCGTGGTTGTCACCGGCGCTCATGTGGTGTATGTCGGCACGGTGGATGGGCTCGGCGGTTGAGCGTGGTGCGGCGCTGGGGTTGCCGGGTCCTGTTGTGAGTGTCATGGTGGGTGGTTCACATCGTTTTGCCCTTGTCGCGGGTGGGTTTGCCGTGGTCGTGGCGTCACCTGGTTCGTGTTTCGGTATTGGGGGCGAGGGACTCCATCTGTGTCCCCCCCTTACTTGTTTCCCGTCGGCTCCTGGTCGTGCGAGGTGGTGGGTGGCCGATAGGCGGGTTGTGTCGTGTGCCGGGTGTTTAACCCCCTAGGACAGTCGTTGTGCCAGTGGTACTTGCCCTGGGAGCATCCTAACCTGCACTGTGGCAGTTGATAATTCACGCTGGCCTCCGGCTGCGTCGGGCCGTCGGTGTGTAGTGTTCTCGGCTCCCTGAGGTTGGGGCCCCTCTTTTGTGGTTGGGGTGGTGGTGCCTGGATTGATAGCAGGTGTCGGCGGTTGGGTGGGCTGCTCCGTTCTCGCTCGGGGCCACGTGCACTCCTTCCCCACATCCTCTGAATGTTTGTCTCTATCGCCACTACGAGTTGCACGTATTCCATGACTGTGTTTACGTGGGTGATGCGTATGAATGGCTGGAGCTCGTCCCTCAACAGTAGGGTGATGGTAGGGAGTGCTCTGGTGGGCTCTGCGAGTGGTGCTATGCGCTTGAAGAGCTGTAGCTTGTGTGCCACGAAGTTCTCAACTGGCTCGCTGTCTCGCTGTGTGTTCCCGTAGAATTGCGTGGTGCATTGCGCCATTGTCGCGCCTGCATCGAACCATTGGCTGAAGGCCTCCGCAAACACATGCACTCCATATCGAAGCGGCCCCATAGGCGCCACTAGGTCAGGGCGTTTCCCCGCAGCTGTTCGCTGGTACGCTTGGGCCACTCGTCGATTGGGGTTCCGCTTCGCGTGAGTCGGATTTCGCACTGGTGGAGGTATGTGCTGGGGTCCTCGTGAGGCACACCACTGAATTCGGGTAACCTCGATGATTGTGGGGCGGTTCGCACCGACTCCATGCGCGTGTTGGTGGGTAGTGTTGCGTACTCATGCCCAATCGGTTGTGCTGTGGTTTGGTATGGGGTCATGCCGTAACACGTGTTTGGCTTGTTCTCGGTGGCTGGCATTGTCAGTGTGGGTTGTGATGGTATTGTATACCCTGTCTCTACTTTTCCCTGCCAAATCTTCTCCCAGTCTATGTTCCACTGTTCGTGGTTCACTTGGTTGGTTGGTGACGTGGTATTGATTTGTGCTGCGCATTGGCACGTGCTTTGCCAAGGCAGTGAACCTGTCAGCAAGTCGGTGGTTCTCGGTTGCTTGCAGTGTGCGCATGTCCCGTTGGATGTTTGGTGCCCGAACAACCGCACAAAGCGGAGATCGTGATTGGTGGGGTGGGTTGGTTGCGCACGCTGCTCTAGTGGCTCGGAAGAAGGGGGTGGTGCAGACACACGTGTGAAGGTAGAGGTCGAGAGCGCCCGGACTACCGCACAAAGCGGAGACGAAAACGATCGTGATGGAGGGGGGAGTGCGGATAGCCGTGCGCAGCAGCGGCTGAGAGCGCCCGGACAATCGCACAAAGCGGAGAACAGTAACGGGCGCAATGGAGGAGGGGTGTGAAGAGGTGCGGGTGGTGACTTCGGTGGTCCACATCACGCGCTGGGGTGGAATGTTCGATGGGAGGGGCGGTTGTTGGAGCCCCTTTGTTTCCTCGCCTCGTCGCAACGGCCTGTCTGCCTTGAGTTGCCTCTGGACTGCAAAATGGTCGTTTCGTGCCCGTTTTGTCGTCCTGGTTGGGAATGGTGTGAAGAATTCTGTTTTGAAATTTCTCCTGGTTTGTTTTCTGTCCGGTTTTACTTGGCAGGTGTTCTCTTGCTGATTTATTTTGCACTATTTGCCACACGCACGGGTACCATTTGCCTTCAGCCGGGGTTTCGGGTGCGATTCCTGCGGCGAGTCTAAGGAGCTGTACGTGAAAATTGGGAGTGTTTTCCGGGAGGGCGCCAGGCTAGCTCTGTCGTCTAACCGTGAGTGTGTCGATCGGCTCCAGCGTGTCCCCTAGACTCGGTGGTTTTACTTGGAAAGTAGCGACGGCCGGGTTAATCCCTGCACCGTAGAAAAAAAAACCGACCCGGAGTCGCGTGGGGAGTTGCATTGAAAAAGGTATTTGGTGATGACTTTAGTTACCAGTTGTGAAGAATCAAGGTCTGGACACACATATCAGGGCATCAGGGCAGGGTCTGGACCGGCTCAGGGCTGGGGAATGGACGGTGCCTGGTCCTGACTCGGTCCGGACCTGGCCCTGATGGGTTGCTGCCTTACTGTTCAGGATTACAACCAGACCGGGCATGGAACATAGAAAACAGTCTGCATCGATGGGTAGCTGCGTCAAGTCGATTATAATTCACACCGGCATTATTGTACTTGTCATTCTTTAATCGTACTGACGCCTTCTGCCTTCTGCCAAGGTGATGTTGAGGGTGTGGATTTGCTTCTGGGCGCCAACTAGCAATAATAGCTACGTGCTAGTGCGTAGCCGAGACTCTTGACTCAGGGCGTGACGTCGCCACGTGGCCGGCAGGCAGTAAGGGTCGTTCCGTCAGAGTTACCCCCGGCTGTTTTAGCCACCAGGGACGCTATACTACGGGCATTGTAACAAATACGCGGAGGCTCAATTTAAAGTGATTTATTGTCAGGCACGCTATACATGCGCTGCGTCGTGCATGACCCGCTTACTGGGAGCCGCGCTCTACAGGACACGTTTCTGATGTGCTGAAAACTCACGCAATTCCGGTAGAGATGGCAAGGGCGGAGGTCGAGAGGCTCCGCGGGCGACATGCGTCTCGTCTCCTTGGAGGGCGGTGATTAACTGGCGATGGCTGTGACGTCCGCACGACTCCCCAGCCTCGCTCCCGCGAAAACGTGTCGTGTGCAAAAGTAATCCCGGGCCATGCACGCCGCCTGATCGCGCTAAAGTCCAGAATTACAATTAAAATTTAAGCATAGTCATTACTTAATTAATATTGTTTTTTAGAGTGCTGAATGTTAATTTCAAAGTCCAGGTAATCAGGTCACCTAACAGTTCCCCCTTGGCCGACTTTCGCGCGGTCGACAGTCGATTAGGCAGGGCAGCTTACGTTCGAGGCGTTGCACCACCCTGCACCCAGGTGCGTTCACGTCGCACACGCTCGGGGCGAGGCGGCGATGCGCCATAGCGGTCTGTGCGGATTCGAGGAGCACTAATGTTTGGCGTCAAATGCCCCCCTTTTCCTGAGGCCGCTATGGTCATCGACGCCCCGATCACACGCATTGCCTCGTTGCACTGAGGCCAACACTGTCTTGGGGGATTGGTCCCGGGGCTGCTGTGTTTTGGGCGAACGGGGGAAGCAGAGACATGACACTGAGGCGGGGTACTTCGGGGTGTGGTTTCCGGTCTACTGGTGGTCGTAGTGGGCGCCAAATGAACTCCCTGAGGTGCCCTGGATTTTGGCGGACCAGGGTGGACTGTCATGGTCCCTCGGCACTAATGTTCCCCCTTCCCACTCTGGTAGCTGTCTGGTCACCACCCTCCCCCTTGCCGGGGGGAGCAATGGGTACCTCTTGGCTGCTGCCCTCGCAGCATCCTCTCGTCGGCGCCCTGCGCGCTCGGTGGGACTGCCTGACCTCAGGCTGGTCGGGGGGGTAAAATACCTCGGGGCATGGCTGAGTGGTCATGGTAGTTGGCCCGCTGGGGCATTCGCCCCCTGGGTCCAACCGGTCAATTAGATGCCCAAGTCTCCTTAGCTCGCTCCTCGCACTTCGGCTAAGATGGCGGGAAGTCGTGACAGGTGACATGGTCGGTGACGTGGGGCGTGTGACTGGTGATGCGAACGGTGACATCGGTGATGGTGCATCAGCTCTGATGGTGGGTCGGCACACGTCCTGCGTGTCGGCGGGTGAGGTGATGGGTGGTGGTGTGGCTGGTGGCATGGCTGGTGGCGTAGGATGGGGAGCTGGTGATGGGGGTGGTGATGTCGGTGATGTGGTGTCCATGGTGGTGGGTTGGTGGTAGGGTGATTGGCGACTGGTGACGTGGCACGTGAGGCTGGTGCGCTTGGGGTGGGGGCCCTTGGGCACTCCCTACCCTCAGAGGGATCCTCGGCAGTGGAAACGAGGCGCAGGTCGTCTCTGTGGATTTTTGTGGCCCTACCATTTGGGAGTCTGATGAGGTATGTGGTGGGGCCTAGGCGTCGCAAGACCTCCCGGGGGGCTGCCCACTTGGGGCTCAGCCCCGCGCAGTAGTTCTTTCTGCCGGACGACAGATGGTGACACCGGGCATAGACCATCTGCCCTGGCTCCAGTGGTGTTGGGAGAGTGGCTGACTGCGGGGTTCGGGTGGCCAGGAACTGGGCTTGGTGCCGTCGTGCCTCTTCCCTTAGGTCAATGGCTGGTGGGTGGGTGACTGCCCCTGCTGCCTCAGCGACCCGCAGCTCGCCCGGTAGGGCGAGGTTCTGACCGTGGAGCAGTTCCGCGGGGGATTGGCCGGTAACGGCATTGACTCGCCGGCGCAGGCAGTAGAGCAACTTGGGCAGGTGTACATCCCATTTCGAGTGATCATCCCCCAGGCGGAGGCGCAACTGAACTTTGATGTCCTGGTTGCGACGCTCCGTCGGGTTCGCCCTCGGGTGATAGGTCGGGGTAGTGTGATGCTCAACTCCCCAGCGTCGGCAGTCTGCCGCCCAACGTCTCCCTGTGAACTGGGTACCGTTGTCTGTTAGTAGCGTATTTGGGTTCCCATAGCGAGGGAACACCTCGCTGTCCAGGAGGGCCACTATCGTCCCTGCGCGTGCGTTGGACACGGCCAACGCCTCTGACCATCGCGTGAACACGTCGGTGGTCACAACGAGGAAGCGCTTTCCCCGGGTTGTGCGGGGGTAGGGCCCCATGACGTCGAGGGCCACAGTATGGAAGGGCTCCTCTGGTCGTCGGGGGCGCTGCTGTTCTATCCCGTCCGCAAGGCGCGCCTTGCGTTGCTGACACTGTTGGCAGCTGTGCACATGCACGCGGACATCCCGCGCTACCCCTGACCAGTGGAACAGCTTTCGGAGTGCATGTTGGGTCTGTTCAGCCCCTGGGTGGCCGACCAGATAATGGTCGTGAAAAAATTGAAGGACCCCTTGCCACGCCGCAGGGGGCACATGGATCTTCCAGCTGTCCATATCACCAGGAGGCCCGATTTTTCAAAACCCCGTCCAGACTACGCTGATGGGGCTGAACCCCTTCCCCACACGCAGCCAGGTCGCGCTGCGTGTCGGGGTCGTCGACCTGGGCCTGCCTCACATGCTCCATTAGGGCGAGTAGGGTGGCTGGTGTGTCTGCCTGGGTGGTAGGGTTCGCCCGCTGGATGGCGTAGAGAGCCGCTGGTGCGAGTGCCGTGGTGCCGCTGGCTGGTGGGTGAGGTGGTGGCAGGAGTTCCTCCCAGCCCTGGGGGTCCTGGAAGACAGTAGTGGGGTCAGGGTGACGGGACAGCTCGTCTGCCAGCTGGTTCTCCCGCCCAGGGACGTGTTCGATGCGGAATGCGAAGCCCTGGAGCATGAGCGCCCAGCGGGTAAATTTGGACTTCTGCCCCTGGGCGGAGTCCAGCCACCGCAGACACTGGCTATCAGTACGCAGGGTGAACGGCCTCCCCTCGAGGTGGTGCCGATAGCGCCCTAGGGCCCACACCACCGCAAGGCACTCCTGCTCGTTTGCATGATAGCGGCATTCTGCAGGGCCGAACTTGGCGCTGGCATACTCGGCCACTCGCCGCTCCCCGTCCCCCCCTTCCTGGTAGAGCACCGCCTCCATGGCTCTTGGCTGGCGTCCGTCTGGACGAAGATGGGTTCGTCTGGGTCCAGGCATGATAGGGTGTGGCACTCTCTGAATCGCTGCTTCACCGCGGTCAGGGCCTGCTCGGCGGCGGTCGTCAACCGGAACTTTGACTTGGGTGATAGGAGGTCGGTCATGGGTGCGGTGATAGTGGCAAAATGGGGTATAAACGACCGCAACCAGTTGAGCAGCCCCATCAGTTTCTGGAGCTGCTTCCTGGTGCGGGGTGCCTGTTTGCTGTCGATGAGGTCGAGCTGGGCGGGAATGGGCCGGCATCCCTCGGCGTTGACAATATGCCCCAAGAATTCCAGCTCCGCGGCACCGATGTGACACTTGGGCGGCGAGCACGTGAGTCCGTGTGTGGCGAGCCGTTCGAGGACCAGCGCGAGATGGTGGGCATGGTCCTCCCACGTCCTTGACCAGATGATCACGTCGTCCAGGTACGCGGTGGCAAACTCACCGATGTACCCGTCCAGGACGCGGACCATCATGGTCTGGAACGTCCCGGGGGCGTCCATCAGCCCGAACGGCATCGCACAGAACTGGAAGCACCGCCCATCGGGGGCCGTGAACGCTGTCTTGGGGCGGTCCTCGGGACGTACTGGAACTTGCCAGTACCCCGACTTGAGGTCGAGAGACGAAAATATGCGGGCGTCCCCCAGCCCGGTGAGTGCCTCAGTGATGTTAATGAGGGGTGGTGGTGCTGGGATGGTGATGTCGTTGACGGGCTTGAAGTTAATGCAAAAACGGAGAGATCCGTCCTTTTTGCTAGCCATGACGATCCGGCAGTTGTATGGGGATTCTGTTGGCTCGATGACGCCCCCCTCAAACATCTCTGTGATTTGATCCCTGATAGCAAGCCCCTCACGAGGTCCAAACCCAAAGGGCTTCTCGAAAGGGGGCCGGTGTGGTATTGTTGGTATGCAATGTTCTGTGATCGTGGTGCGGCGCAGTAGGTCCGCGGCGGCAAACACCTGGGGCTGCTGCCCCAAGACCGCATCAAACATGGGCACATGTACGGGGGGTACACCATGGCGGAGGTCCACCAGGTGGAGGGGCTCGCCCCGCGGTGGTGGGGTCCTGTAGTTTTGTCCATATACCGTCCGTCGGCCCCTGGTCCCCACGTGGACCCGCTTCCCCCGGACCACGACTGTGGCGTCCTCCTGCTCCAACCAGGGCAGCCCCAGGATCAGGTCATCACGGAGGTCGTGCCTCACTAGGGCACTGGTGCTACTAACAAAATCCCTTACCCCGACCCTTACCTGGGCACGCCCCGTCGTGAACGTGCTGGCCCCAGTGGTGGCCAGCTGGACGATGTCGACCTCCCGCACCAGGTCCGCCTCAGGGATGAGGTGGGCAGCGACGGAGGTATGCGTGGCCGCGGTGTCCACCAGCGCGGTGATGGGCTGGCCGTTCAGCTCCACCGGGATGCGGATCAGCGCAACAGCCTCGGGCCCCACTCGGCCCAGCCTGGGCCGACAGCCCTGGGTGCCCCCGCAGCAGCGTACAGGGGCGGCGCCGATGCCAGGTGATCGGCGTCGCTCGCCGGAGACCTGGAGCAGGCCGCGAACGGGTGAGCCGGGCCGCCCCCACCCGCGACAGAAGGGGGACACGGCAGCAGTGTCCCCCGCAGCAGCGTGTAGGGGCAGCGCCGACGCCAGGTGATCGGCGTCGGTCGCCGGCGACCTGGGGCAGGCCGCGAACGGGTGGGGCGGGCCGCCCCCACCCGCGCCAGGTGGGTGAGACGACAGCTGATTGGCCCCCGCAGCAGCGTGCAGGGGCGGCGCCGACGCCAGGTGATCGGCGTCTCTCGCCGGCGACCTGGGGCAGGCCGCGAACGGGTGGGGCGGGCCGCCCCCACCCGCGCCAGGTGGGTGAGACGGCAGCTGATTGGCCCCCGCAGCAGCGTGCAGGGGTGGCGCCGACGCCAGGTGATCGGCGTCGCTCGCTGGCGACCAGGGGCAGGCCGCGAACGGGTGCAGCGGGCCGCCCCCACCCGCGCCAGGTGGGTGAAACGGCAGCTGAGTGGCCTCCGCAGCTGCGTGTAGGGGCGGCGCCGACGCCAGGTGATCGGCGTCGCTCGCCGGCGACCTTGGGCAGGCCGCGAACGGGTGCGGCGGGCCGCCCCCACCCGCGCCAGGTGGGTGAGACGGCAGCTGAGTGGCCCCCGCAGCTGCGTGTAGGGGCGGCGCCGACGCCAGGTGATCGGCGTCGCTCGCCGGCGACCCGGGGCAGGCCGTGAACGGGTGAGGCGAGCCGCCCCCACCCACGCCAGGTGGGTGAGACGGCAGCTGAGTGGCTCCCGCAGCAGCGTGCGGGGGCGGCGCCGACGTCAGGTGGACGGCGTCGCTCGCAGGCGACCTGGGGCTGGACGCGAACATCGCGAACAGGTGAGGCGGGCCGCCCCCACCCGCGCCAGGTGGGTGAGACGGCAGCTGAGTGGCTCCCGCAGCAGTGTGCGAGGGCGGCGCCGACGTCAGGTGGACGGCGTCGCTCACAGGCGACCTGGGGCAGGCCGTGAACGGGTGAGGCGGGCCCGCCCCCACCCACGTCAGGTGGGTGAGACGGAAGCTGAGTGGCTCCCGCAGCAGTGTGCTAGGCGGCCCCGACGTCAGGTGGACGGCGTCGCTCACAGGCGACCTGGGGCAGGCCGTGAACGGGTGAGGCGGGCCGCCCTCACCCACGTCAGGTGGGTGAGACGGAAGCTGAGTGGCTCCCACAGCAGCGTGCGTTGGCGGTGCCGACGTCAGGTGGACGGCGTCGCTCGCAGGCGACCTGGGGCTGGACACGAACATCGCGAACAGGTGAGGTGGGCCGCCCCCACCCGCGCCAGGTGGGTTAGACGGCAGCTGAGTGGCCCCCGCAGCAGCGTGCGGGGGCGGCGCCGACGCCAGGTGGACGGCGTCGCTCGCCAGCGACCTGGGGCAGGCCGTGAACAGGTGAGGCGGGCCGCCCCCACCCGCGCCAAGTGGGTAAGACGGCAGCTGAGTGGCTCCCGCAGCAGCGTGCGGGGGCGGCGCCGACGTCAGATGGACGGCGTCGCCCGCAGGCGACCTGGGGCGGGCCGCGAACTTTGCGAACAGGTGAGGCGGGCCCCCTCCAGCTGTGATAGGTGGGCGGGGTGGCGGCTGGGTGGTTCCGCGGCGCCGGGGTGCGTTTCTCGGTGGAGCTGGGCTGTTAATTGGGGGGTGGTGGCCAGCTGCGTCATCGCCCCCTAGACGGAGTTTCCCGGGAGCTTCACCTCGCCCCCTCGCGTTCGCCAGACTGCTTCGCGGGTCGGGCACACCGTGTGCCAGTGGTACTGCTCTGTCGCGCAGTAGCGGCAGCGGGGTGGCCGGCTGTCCTGGGCGCCCTGTGTTCCCCCGCGGTGGTCGTCGCGACGCGTCTGTACCGCGCCACGTTGAGGAGGGCCCGGTAGGGGCATCCCTTCCCCCATCGGGGACGGGTCGGTGGGCCGGTAGTTGCCCCTCGGCGGCGGCGGGCCCGTGTACGGCACTACGGCACGTTCGTCCTCTGCGCGCGCCGCCCCCTTGGTGGACGGGGCTGACCGGGGCGTTGCGACGCCCTTTGCGCTGCGAGCTGATTGGAGGTCATGCTCTACGGCTCGTGCTCGTGCGAGAAAAACATCCAGCCCGCGAGTCACAGCTTCGCGCAAGAATGGGCGAAGTTCGGGGGACACTAGCTCCACTATGAAGGGCAGTATGTCGCTAGTTTGACCCCCCGGTGTTAGGCGGCGGTATAGTCTGAGCTTGTTATAAACAAACGTCTCCACCGCCTCCCCGTCCCCTTGGCAACGGCTGAACATCTCACTCCGACATGTGTTCAGAGCTCGGGTGTCATTGAAGCGCGCCTCCAGTCCGCGTCGTAGCTGCCCGCCTGGGTCCACCACTCGCGCGCCTCCCCGCGCAGCTGCGCGCTCACGCGTTCTGCCCGCTCTTCCCGCGGTATCAGGTGCCGCACGAGCCTCGCCTCGCAGGCTCGCAAAAACACGCGCGGATCCTCGTGGTTGAGGCCCGCGAACTCCGGGAGAATAATAGGCCCGGTGAGGGGGCGGGACGTGGTGGCTAGCTGACCCCCTGGGTGCCCTCGTGCGCGTCGCTCGCACCCCCCACACAGAAAAAGTCCGTCCCGGAAATTTACGAATTCCAGCGCGTCTGCGCATGCGCGGTGTTTAATTGTTCCGCACTGCTGGCATATCGCTATCTCGCCTCGGTAACCGGGACAGTGGACAGCGGCGCACTGGGGACCCGCTTGGGTTCTGGGTTGCCCCTCCTTCTTGACGCGTACCGTTTCGCAGGTGCAGTACAGGTGGGGGTACTCACCGGTGCTGTGGCTGGTGGTGTGCGGCCCGGCGCAATAGCTCTCCATGGTAATGGCTATGTCCGGCCTCTTGTCCATGCGCGATCCGCGGCTGTCCGACCCGAGCGTTGAGATGAAGCGTCGGTGGCGGGCGCGGGCAGATCCGGGGGTGCGCCCCATTGCGCTTACGACCGAGCGGTCTTGCCCGCACGCACGCGCCTCGCGGTTGTTTACGCGGCCGCGGCTGGTGACGTACTCTGGCGTCTCGGTGATCTTCGGGCGCGCTCGTTTGTCCTCGGCGCGCGATCGGTCGGGGCAGTCCACTCGGGAGTTCGCTTCGAGCCTTGGCCGAGGACGGACGCATTAAGCGGAGCTGCGAGATTCCAGGAACAGCCTGTTTACTCGCACACAGGCCAGGTGGTATTCCCAGGTTTTTCTAGGAAGCGTGCAAAACAACCCGGGTTGTAGCTAACCCTACAGCCTAGCCACAACCCGGCTTAATTCCGGGTGCGTGGTCAGTGGGTGTTAGTGCGTTGTAGGGTGTAACTAGCGACATGACTGATCAGTTAAGCGACGAGCAGGTGATGCAGGAGTGCATCGATGTGCCCCTGCCGAGCGACGACGAAACTGAAATGTCTAGTCACGACGGCTTCACTACAGTCGTCTCAAAAAAACAAAAAACGGGAGGAAAGGACGAAAGACTGCGCCCCCCACTGACGAACCCCGCGATCGCCAGGCAGCAGGCCGAGCGACTTCGCAAGCAGCCCGTCAGAAGGGCAAACAACTCGGCCAGTCAAACGGCCGCCAACACTTCCGCAGGTTCGAGCCCTGCCCCGCCAAACCCTGCCCCTCGGGCAAAGAAAATGCAGGTGAAACCCCTGTATGTATTCGTGGATTCTGGCCACAGCTACCCGGCCATTAAAACAGTGCTGGATGCAGCACTGCAGGAGCGCTGGTCCTGCGTCAGTCGCGGCCATGACCAGCTCATGATTCACACTGCCACTGTGGAGGAGTACCACAGGGCAGTGCGTGCACTGGAGCAGGCCGGAGTGCAACACTCTGTGCTGCTGCAACGGGACGAGATCCCGAACAAGTTTGTGTTTTGTCGAGTGCATAGCAGCACCGACAAACAATTCATTCAGGCCGAGTTCGCCGCAATGGGTCTTCCAGTGCAGAACTTCTGGTTTCTGTACAACAGGCAGACCAGGCAGCCTATAAATAAGTTAGTCGTAGAGCTCCCGAAGGCCGTAAATCCAGAAAGGATTTACGAACTGAAGTCATTCGGAGGCCTCAGCATTCGTGTTGAGGACTATCAACACCCCAAAGGCCCCCTCCAATGTGGCAACTGTCAGAGGTTTGGCCACCCTGCAAAAGGCTGCAGAGCCTCCCCTGTGTGCCGATGGTGCAGCCAAGGGCACAAAACCGAGGTTTGCCCCCAGGGAGGCGACAGGACGAAGTCAAAGTGCGCGCGATGTGAAGGCCCGCATTGCGCCAATTACAGAGGCTGCATGGCCTACAAAAGGGAGAACTGGCGTCACCTCCCGCAACAGGAGCGGAAAGACAGAGAGCTGCAGTCCAAACGCGCATTGCGCGAAAACAAGCGAGCAATAGCCGCGGCTCAAGTCCGCCCGCCCCCACAACAAGCCGGCCCCTCAGGCTACTGCCCCCAGCCCCCAAGGCAGCCGTGGCGAGCCCCGAACTACCCCGCCCCCCCGCAATGGCAGAGCCCTAATCAATATTCAGTGTTGAGCGATAGGCATGAACTGGAGTATCCTGTCTTGGCAAACCCACCCAGGCCTAGAGGCCAGCCCCTGCCCCAGAGGCCCCCGAAGAAACACCATTCGGGGCACAAAAACGGTAAAGGCCGGGCGCAAGGTCAAGTGATGGATCAGCCAGGTACTAAGGCGCCACCCAACTCCACCACTCCCCCCAGTGATTCCAAGAAAGTCGCGCCTGGGCAACAACAAGCCAGCTCGTTGCAGACTGACTCACCAACAGTAATTTCAACAGCATCACTGCAGCTAAATCCCGCGGAGAAGCCAGCGATGGACGCGAGCGACTTTCTGAAGCTAGTAGGCCAATCGGATGCCATTACACAGGACCCTAACCTGGCACACGTCTTGGAACCAATGTTCATTTTAATGGCTATTTGGTGTAATCCGTCCAAGTCAATAGAGGACAAAATAAAAGCCACCACGGGCTTTGTGACAGCATTAGCGGCCAGCTTTAATGCCGCACACCCTTAATTTAGGTTCTGCCATTAATACTACTCCCGTAGACAGTTGATTAAGTACCATCCTTTACTGGAATGCACGAGGAATTAGAAATAAAATAATCGAATTTACCGATCATTTAATAAAACATAATATTAGAATCGCGGCGATAAACGAAACACACTTAATTCCAACAGATCGTCTAACTATCTTAAATTACACTATTTATAGGCGCGACCGTGATACCAGAAGTGGAGGGGTTGCCCTACTAATCCACAGAAGTATACAACATAGTGAATTTCATTTACCTGAATTTAATAAATTAGAAGCTCTTGCAATTACTTTTAAAGTCAATAAACAACAAATAGTGCTTATTTCTATGTATGCACCACCGGGCAGGTCACTAACTGAAAACGAGCTGGACCTCTTATATGGCTCAGCTCCCACATTCCTAGCAGTCGGCGATATTAATGCCAAGCATTAAGACTGGAACTGTCGGAGCAATACAGCCAATGGCCTACTGCTGCAAAGACACGAGTCTAACAAAAATTATCAAGTGCATGCTCCCTCAGAGCCCACTCACGATAGCGGAGTATTAAGGCACAACCCCGATATTTTAGATATTGCATTAAATAAAAGAGTTCAAACGGGATTCGAACTCAGAGTCTTTAACGAAATGTCGTCTGACCACTTTCCAGTACATCTACTATTCGATGACGTGGACACTGACATCAGTCCTCCGAGAAAAATTAAAGACTACAAGAAAGCCGACTGGAGAGGCTTTCAGACGTATTTAGTCGATAATTTGCCTGCAGCCGATGCTACCAACTTCGAAACAAAAGATAACATCGAATCAGCAGTCACTGAACTTACAGTTAAAATTCAAACTGCAATTAACTCGTGCATCCCAGAAAAGGTGGTTAGATTTAAGCAAGATGAACTGCCGGTGTATACTAGGGATTTAATTTCTCAGAAAAATAGATTAAGGCGCGAATATACTCGACGTAGGCAGCGCGACATTAAAGCGAGAATTAATGAATTGCAGAAAATAATTTCCGATGAAATAACTCTATGGAGGAGCAGCCAATGGGAGACGAAAGTCTCTCAGCTACAGGTGCAAGATGGTAGCACCTGGAGTATGACAAAGCGATTCCTTCATAAGATAGATAAAATACCTCCGCTACAAACTCGCACTGGGTTCGCTTTTACACCGACAGACAAGGCACAAGCCTTCGCGAATACCCTTGAATTAGCCTTTCAACCTAATATCGAACCCTGTGACCCGCAATTTAATTCCAGAATATACAGAGACCTTACAATCAAACTTAATCAGCCTTTAACCTCAAAACCTTACTTAACTCAATCTCAGGAAGTTAAACAGGCTATCAGGCGTATGAAACCACGTAAGGCACCGGGAAACGATGGCATTCAGGCAGTAGTCCTTAAGAAACTGCCCGATGAATTTTTGGAATACCTAGCTCAATTAATAAATGGAATACTTAAACTACAGTATTTTTCATCGCAGTGGAAAGAAGCAAATGTGATAGTTTTTCATAAATACGGAAAAGATAAGACACTGCCCCAAAATTATAGGCCCATTAGTCTGCTGAGTACATTGTCAAAAGTAGCTGAATGCATAATTCTACAGCGACTAAATGCTCACATTAAAGAAAATAACGTACTGCCGGACGAACAATTTGGTTTTCTCAGCGCGCATTCTACAACGCATCAACTAGTCCGTATGACAAAACAAATAATAACTGCGTTCAATCAGAATAGCTATAATCTCGCAGCGTTTTTGGACATAGAAAAAGCCTTTGATAGAGTACTTCATGAAGGCTTAATTCATAAATTATATAAAACTGGCTTCCCCGATTGTTATATTAAATTACTGGCCTCGTATT
Source organism: Bacillus rossius redtenbacheri (assembly GCF_032445375.1). Classification (NCBI taxonomy): domain Eukaryota; kingdom Metazoa; phylum Arthropoda; class Insecta; order Phasmatodea; family Bacillidae; genus Bacillus; species Bacillus rossius. The sequence continues at coordinate 7,428,528 of NC_086337.1, read as the reverse complement.
TAGAAAATCGATCGTTTAGAGTCACGACAGAAGGAGCACAGTCCGATTTAAAAATAATTAAAGCAGGAGTCCCACAAGGCAGCATCTTGGGGCCGGTTTTATTCAATATTTATATCCACGATATGCCTAAGCCCGCACACCGATCAGTTCAGTTTGGCTGCTACGCGGACGATACGGTATTGTTTAGCAGATCTAGTATTCTAGAACTCGCAGCAGACAATTACAAACCGCGTTAAATTCAATAGAACAGTGGTGCACAAAATGGCAAATTAAGTTAAACCCTACTAAATCAGAAGCTATAGTTTTTACGCGGAAACATCTTCCGCCACTTGAAGATAGACCACGACTAACACTTTTCAATGAGCAAATTCCTCACAAAAATGTGGTTAAATATTTAGGCGTACACATGGATAGGAAACTACTATGGCGCGATCACATAGAGGCGAAAAGAAAAACAGCTTTCACTAGGCTCATGACCCTCTACCCCGTCATGAGCAGACGTTTAGGTAGCTCTGTTAAAAACGGAATAATAATTTATAACGCACTAATAAAACCAATAATCACGTATGCAGCGCCGGTGTGGGCAACAGCAGCGGAATCTCACTTAATCAAGCTACAGAGAATTCAGAATAAGAGTATTCGTATTGCGACAGATGCGCCAGTGTATTGCCCCGTAAGGGCTATGCACAGAGAGCTCAAACTCGAACTTTTAAAACATTATTATTTCCGAACTGCGCAAAAATTCTATGATAAATGTGCCATAAGCAGAAACCCATATATTTCATCACTGGGCGAACAAGATCCAGAGTTGCATGGAAAATATAAAATGCCAAATTCAATCTTGGCTCACAGACCTCCGTAGTGTGCTGTGGCTGGCTGAGTGATCGGCCAACCATTCTCCCGCGAGTTCAAACTTAAATTATAGACAACATTAAAATGAATAAAATGAATAATGTGCTAATTCAAAATGGTCCGAAGCACGCAGGTGTAGGTTTGGCTCCCGGGAGTTACACTGCCTGTGCTGTTAGGGCTGACTCCCTATGTCCGATGGGCATGGCCCGCCTGACAGGCTTCACCTCCAGTGCCGGTTGTGTTTCTGAAAGACATGGGATTTTGAATTGAAAGCTTGCAACTAATACCAAAATGCGAATAGGTCTTGACTTACATCACCTGTAACTTTATACACCGACAGTTCCTCTATATTTAACTAGTAGTATAGTAGTAGATATTAAAGATTTGTAAATTAGTAATAAGTCCTAGATACTAAGTAATAGTCATCAAAAATATATATTTCTAAAATAATAATAAAAAATCTAAAAAAAAATAAATAAATAAATATATATATTTAGTTCTTATTTTAGTTTTATCTTAAGCACTGCACGTCCATCCCTGAGTTGGGTGTTTGCATATTTCGTAACGAAATGCCTAGTTTGTAAGTCATTTATCTTTTTTCTGTTTTAGTTTCTTAGTTTTTTAGGTGCTGACTGGCGGCGGAGTGAGTGGTCAGTGCAACCACTCACCACCAGGGGCGCTTGCGTCCCTGGTCACTAAATCCAGTGCTGGACAAATGGAAAAGCGGACCACGAGTCTAAGTGCCCAACCCCCGCATGGTAGACTCTTTTCTACTCTGTCCAACACTTCATCCAGACCATCATCTGTCTCCTGTAAATTCCTACACGTAATGCATGCCAATTTGCATCCCGCATGAATGTGCCCAGGGTTTTCCCTGTGTCTATGCAGGTTTTACCTGGGCCCAACCTATCTCTAGTTATAGTCTAGATTTAAGAGTGAGGGGAGTTAGTCATGGCGCCAATCGCTGCCATGGCTGGCCAATCCCCTCCTAGCACATGATGCATGCGACCCTCTCCTTGCATGGCTAATCCCTCCCTAACCCGGACCCCTCCAAAATACACTTAGTTTTAGTTAGGTTAGGAAAAAAAAAAAAAAAAATCGCAGTCCACTCTCTCGCGAGGGGTTTGGCGGAAGGGTGTGAGCGAACGATCTGTACGGGGGGGAGGGGGTGATACCGTGGAATGCGGGAGGGAGTGAGCGAACGATCTTAGAGCGGGAGGAGGGTGGTGTGGCCTGTTTCTCCCGGCGCGTCCCGTTCCGCGGCGCCTGCACGTCTGCGCACGCTTTCTCTCCCCTTTGTGCTGTCCCTACGCGTAACTCTGCCGGATTTTCTGCGATTTGGAAAGCGTTTGCGGCGTTGTTATGTTGCCACACTAGTTGGGCGCCATTTAACGCCTTCTGCCTTCTGCCAAGGTGATGTTGAGGGTGCGGAGTTGCTTCTGGGCGCCAACTAGCAATAATAGCTACGTGCTAGTGCGTAGCCGAGATTCTTGACTCAGGGCGTGACGTCGCCACGTGGCCGGCAGGCAGTAAAGCCTGCCCCACACGACACCCATTTCCTTAGCAGTTTTCATGTAATTTTTATGCTAGCGCGCCTGCTCCCGTGTGGGTAACATTTCAGCACCCTTACAAGGGGTCTGGCTCTGGGTATAAAAGTTTTCATAACAGAAGTCTTAGCCAAAACCGTAATAGAACGTGTTCTATTTTTCTGCTATACCCACGAGCTGGAGCCATCAAGATGGCGGACCCACGTGTTGCAATATAACCCCGTATATAGTCTGTATTGTCAACATTAAGGGACGTAACAAATGTAATGGTATGCCAAATGAAACTTTATAATAGTAAAACTACTATGGAATATATTTGTTAAGCTGAAATTGCCACAGAAAGAAGTAATCGGAAATTTTAAAATACGTATGAAAATACGTTGCATTCTATATTACCCATTATCTCCTCTCACATTCGTAGAAGTTGCGGTAGCGTAGTGACGAAGGGCACGATGGCAGCGGTAGAAGGGTGATTTTGAATGTGGTTAGAATCCTCATCAATCCAATTTTTTTTTTAGTTTTTTTTAAATAACAGAAAATTAAATTGTACATACTGTGCTTTCTGCAAACATAAATTATAAGAATTAATTTATGATATAATATTATTAACTACATTTAGGTGTCTCAGTCCATTGATTTTATTCATAGTACTACGTACCTAGATTTATTTTTACTTTTAAAAATGTAAAGTAAAATCACATGTTCACAAATAATTCAAACCAAAAGTTAATTTTATAATTAAAACGCCAACGTTTATTAAGAAACGAGTGTCCATAAATTAATAATGAATAAACTGATACTTCATAGCGACACACCTGTGAGGGTAAAAAAAAAACATGCAAAATGTTTTTCTTCACCTAAGATTTAAATTTATTACGCGGTATGTGCGTGTTTATTTGTCTCACTGGGTTACAAAAAATATTAGTTACAATTCCTCTAATTATGTAGTTAAATATATAAGTAATCAATAAATCTTATATATATATTATATATGAATCGGTAGCATTTTTTTACTATTACAATGAAATTAGCTTGATTAACTGTATAATTAAATTAATATTAGAATTTAAACCGTACATAAACTACATTTAGTAAACCCAATGTCCCTTGTATCATTTAAATTTATATATTTTTAGATTTTGAAATTAAAAATATATTTGTAATTCCAAAATTGCTCTTAATTTGTTTTTAAATACTAAACCAATTTTGTTATTTATTTGCAAATGAAAAATAAAAGATAAAATATCAAATAATATTTCCGCAAGTTACATAATTTTTAACACAAACAGGTGTAACTTTCACATTTTTTTCAGTCAAAAATGGTCAAAATGGTGATTTTGTTAAAAATGATGATTTTGGTCAAAATGGTGTATTTGGTCAAAAATCGTCAAAATGGTAAATTTGGTCAAAATGGTGGATCTGGTCAAAAATGGTCAAAATGGTGATTTTGGTCAAAATGGTGAAAATGGTCAAAATAGTGAAATTGGTAAAAATGTTCAAAATGTTGATTTTGATCAAAAAGGTGAATTTAGTCAAAATGGTGATTTTGGTCAAAATGGTCAAAATGGTAAAATTGGTCAAAATGGTGAATTTGGTCAAATGGTGAATTTGGTCAAAATGGTCAAAATGGTGAATTTAGTCAAAATGGTAATATTGGTCAAAATGGTGAATTTGGTCAAAAATGGTCAAAATGGTGAATTTTGTCAAAATGGTGAATTTGGTCAAAATGGTGCATTTGGTCAAAATGGTTAAAATTGTGAATTTGGTCAAAAATAATTAAAATGGTGAATTTGGTCAAAATGGTGAATTTGGTCAAAATGGTCAAAATTGTGAAATTGGTCAAAATGGTGATTTTGGTCAAAATGGTGATTTTGGTCAAAATGGTGAATTTGGTCAAAGATGGTCAAAAGGGTAAAATTGGTCAAAATGGTGAATTTGGTCAAAATGGTGAGTTTGGTCAAAATGGTGAATTTGGTCAAAATGGTGAATTTAGTCAAAATGGTAATAATGGTAAATTTGTCAAATTGGTGATTTGGGTCAAAGTGGTGAATTTGGTCAAAATGGTGAATTTGGTCAAAATGGTTAAAATGGTGATTTTGGTCAAAATGGTGATTTTGGTCAAAATGGTCAAAATTGTGAATTTGGTCAAAAATGGTCAAAATGGTAAAATTGTTCAAAATGGTGAATTTGGTCAAAAAGGTCAAAATGTTGAAATTGGTCAAAATGGTTAAAATGGTGATTTTGCTCAAAATGGTTAAAATGGTGATTTTGGTCAAAATCGTGAAAATGGTCAAAATGGTGAAATTGGTCAAAAATGGTCAAAATGGTGATTTTGGTGAAAAAGGTGAAATTGGTCAAAAATAGTCAAAATGGTGAATTTGGTCAAAAATGGTCAAAATGGTGAATTTGGTCAAAATGGTGAATTTGGTCAAAAATGGTCAAAATGTTGAAATTGGTCAAAATGGTTAAAATAATGATTTTGGTCAAAATGGTTAAAATGGTGATTTTGGTGAAAATGGTGAAAATGGTCAAAATAGTGAAAATGGTCAAAATGGTGAATTTGGTCAAAATGGTGATTTTGGTCAAAATGGTCGAAATGGTGATTATGGTTAAAATGGTGAATTTGGTCAAAATGGTGATTTTGGACAAATGGTCAAAATAGTGAATTTGATCAAAAATAATTAAAATGGTGAATTTGGTCAAAATGGTGATTTTGGTCAAAATGGTGATTTTGGTCAAAATGGTCAAAATGGTGATTTTGGTCAAAATGGTCAAAATGGTGAAATTGGTCAAAATGGTGATTTTGGTCAAAATGGTGATTTTGGTCAAAATGGTGATTTTGGTCAAAATGGTCAAAATGGTGATTTTGGTCAAAATGGTCAAAATGGTGAAATTGGTCAAAATGGTGATTTTGGTCAAAATGGTGATTTTGGTCAAAATGGTGAATTTGGTCAAAAATGGTCAAAAGGGTAAAATTGGTCAAAATGGTGAATTTGGTCAAAATGGTGAGTTTGGTCAAAATGGTGAATTTAGTCAAAATGTTAAAAATGGTGAATTTTGTCAAAATGGTGATTTGGTTCAAAGTGGTGAATTTGGTAAAAATTGGTCAAAATGGTGATTTTGGTCTAAATAATGAATTTGGTCAAAATGGTGAATTTGGTCAAAATGGTCAAAATTGTGAATTTGTTCAAAAATGGTCAAAATGGTACATTTTGTCAAAAATGGTACATTTTGTCAAAAATGGTCAAAATGGTGAATTTGGTCAAAATGGTGAATTTGGTCAAATTGGTGAATTTGGTCAAAATGGTGAATTTGGTCAAAATGGTCAAAATTGTGGATTTGGTCAAAATGGTCAAAATGGTGAAATTGGTGATTTTGGTCAAAATGGTGAATTTGGTCAAAATTGTGATTTTGGTCAAAATGATCAAAATGATGAAATTTGGTCAAAAATGGTCAAAATGGTGAATTTGGTCGAAATAATGAATTTGGTCAAAATGGTGATTTTGGTCAAAATGGTGAATTTGGTCAAAATGGTGATTTTGGTCAAAAATGTTCAAAATGTTGATTTAGGTCAAAAATGTTCAAAATGTTGATTTTGGTAAAAATGGTGAATTTGGTCAAAATAATGATTTTGGTCAAAAATGGTCAAAATGGTGATTTTGGTCAAAATGGTGAATTTTTCATAAATGGTCAAAATGGTGAATTTGGTCAAAATGGTGATTTTGTTCAAAATGGTGAATTTGGTCAAAATGGTCAAAATGGTGAATTTGGTCAAAATGGTGATTTTGGTCAAAATTGTCAAAATGGTGATTTTGGTCAAAATGGTGAATTTGGTCAAAATGGTGATTTTGGTCAAAATGGTCAAAATGATGATTTTGGTCAAAATGGTCAAAATTGTGAAATTGGTCAAAATGGTGATTTTGGTCAAAATGGTGATTTTGGTCTAAATGGTGAATAAGGTCAAAAATGGTCAAAAGGGTAAAATTGGTCAAAATGGTGAATTTGGTCAAAATGGTAAAAATTGTGAAATTGGTCAAAATGGTGTTTTTGGTCAAAATGGTGAATTTATTCAAAAATGGTCAAAATGGTGAATTTGGTCAAAATGGTGATTTTGGTCAAAATGGTGATTTTGGTCAAAATGGTGAATTTGGTCAAAATGGTCAAAATGGTGAATTTGGTCAAAATGGTGATTTTGGTCAAAATTGTCAAAATGGTGATTTTGGTCAAAATGGTGAATTTGGTCAAAATGGTGATTTTGGTCTAAATGGTCAAAATGGTGATTTTGGTCAAAATGGTCAAAATTGTGAAATTGGTCAAAATGGTGATTTTGGTCAAAATGGTGATTTTGGTCAAAATGGTGATTTTGGTCAAAATGGTGAATTTGGTCAAAAATGGTCAAAAGGGTAAAATTGGTCAAAATGGTGAATTTGGTCAAAATGGTAAAAATGGTAAAATTGGTCAAAAATGGTCAAAATGGTGAATTTGGTCAAAATGGAGAATTTGGTCAAATGGTGATTTTGGTCAAAATGGTGATTTTGGTCAAAATGGTAAATTTGGTCAAAATGGGATTTTGGTCAAAATGGTCAAAATTGAGAAATTGGTCAAAATGGTGTTTTTGGTCAAAATGGTGAATTTATTCAAAAATGGTCAAAATGGTGAATTTGGTCAAAATGGTGATTTTGGTCAAAATGGTGATTTTGGTCAAAATGGTGAATTTGGTCAAAATGGTCAAAATGGTGAATTTGGTCAAAAATGGTCAAAAAAGTGAATTTGGTCAAAAATGGTCAAAATGGTGAAATTGGTCAAAATGGTTAAAATGGTGATTTTGGTCAAAATAATCAAAATCCGAATTTGGTCAAAATGGTGATTTTGGTCAAAATAATCTAAATGGTGACTTTGGTCAAAAAGGTCAAAATTGTGTATTTGGTCAAAATGGTGAATTTGGTCAAAATTGTGATTTTGGTCAAAATGATGGTGAAATTGGTCAAAAATGGTCAAAATGGTGATTTTGGTCAAAATGGTGAATTTGGTCAAAAATAGTCAAAATGGTGAATTTGGTCAAAAAAGGTCAAAATGGTGAATTTGGTCAAAATGGTGTTTTTGGTCTTAATGGCAAAAATGGTGATTTTGGTCAAAATGGTGAATTTGTTCAAATTGGTGAATTTGGTATAAAATGGTCAAAATGGTAATTTTGGTAAAAATGTTCAAAATGTTGATTTTGATCAAAAACCCCGTCCAGACTACGCTGAATGGGGCTGAACCCCTCCCTCAGAGGCCACTCACGATAGCGGAGGAGTATTAAAGGCACAACTCCCGATATTTTAGATATTGCATTAAATAAAAGAGTTCAAACGGGATTCGAACTCAGAGTCTTTCACCGATAATGTCGTCTGACCACTTTCCAGTTACATCTACTATTCGATGACGTGGACACTGACATCAGTCCTCCGAGAAAAATTAAAGACTACAAGAAAGCCGACTGGAGAGGCTTTCAGACGTATTTAGTCGATAATTTGCCTGCAGCCGATGCTACCAACTTCGAAACAAAAGATAACATCGAATCAGCAGTCACTGAACTTACAGTTAAAATTCAAACTGCAATTAACTCGTGCATCCCAGAAAAGGGTGGTTAGATTTAAGCAAGATGAACTGCCGGTGTATACTAGGGATTTAATTTCTCAGAAAAATAGATTAAGGCGCGAATATACTCGACGTAGGGCAGCGCGACATTAAAGCGAGAATTAATGAATTGCAGAAAATATTTTCCGATGAAATAACTCTATGGAGGAGCAGCCAATGGGGAGACGAAAGTCTCTCAGCTACAGGTGCAAGATGGTAGCACCTGGAGTATGACAAAGCGATTCCTTCATAAGATAGATAAAATACCTCCGCTACAAACTCGCACTGGGGTTCGCTTTTACACCGACAGACAAGGCACAAGCCTTCGCGAATACCCTTGAATTAGCCTTTCAACCTAATATCGAACCCTGGTGACCGCCAATTTAATTCAAGAATATACAGAGACCTTACAATTAAACTTAATCAGCCTTTAACCTCAAAACCTTACTTAACTCAATCTCAGGAAGTTAAACAGGCTATCAGGCGTATGAAACCACGTAAGGCACCGGGAAACGATGGCATTCAGGCAGTAGTCCTTAAGAAACTGCCCGATGAAGTTTTGGAATACCTAGCTCAATTAATAAATGGAATACTTAAACTACAGTATTTTTCATCGCAGTGGAAAGAAGCAAATGTAATAGTTTTTCATAAATACGGAAAAGATAAGACACTGCCCCCAAAATTATAGGCCCATTAGTCTGCTGAGTACATTGTCAAAAGTAGCTGAATGCATAATTCTACAGCGACTAAATGCTCACATTAAAGAAAATAACGTACTGCCGGACGAACAATTTGGTTTTCTCAGCGCGCATTCTACAACGCATCAACTAGTCCGTATGACAAAACAAATAATAACTGCGTTCAATCAGAAATAGCTATAATCTCGCAGCGTTTTTGGACATAGAAAAAGCCTTTGATAGAGTACTTCATGAAGGCTTAATTCATAAATTATATAAAACTGGCTTCCCCGATTGTTATATTAAATTACTGGCCTCGTATTTAGAAAATCGATCGTTTAGAGTCACGACAGAAGGAGCACAGTCCGATTTAAAAATAATTAAAGCAGGAGTCCCACAAGGGCAGCATCTTGGGGCCGGGTTTTATTCAATATTTATATCCACGATATGCCTAAGCCCGCACACCGATCAGTTCAGTTTGGCTGCTACGCGGACGATACGGTATTGTTTAGCAGATCTAGTATTCTAGAACTCGCAGCAGACAATTACAAACCGCGTTAAATTCAATAGAACAGTGGTGCACAAATTGGCGAATTAAGTTAAACCCTACTAAATCAGAAGCTATAGTTTTTACGCGGAAACATCTTCCGCCACTTGAAGATAGACCACGACTAACACTTTTCAATGAGCAAATTCCTCACAAAAATGTGGGTTAAATATTTAGGCGTACACATGGATAGGAAACTACTATGGCGCGATCACATAGAGGCGAAAAGAAAAACAGCTTTCACTAGGCTCATGACCCTCTACCCCGTCATGAGCAGACGTTTAGGTAGCTCTGTTAAAAACGGAATAATAATTTATAACGCACTAATAAAACCAATAATCACGTATGCAGCGCCGGTGTGGGCAACAGCAGCGGAATCTCACTTAATCAAGCTACAGAGAATTCAGAATAAGAGTATTCGTATTGCGACAGATGCGCCAGTGTATTGCCCCGTAAGGGCTATGCACAGAGAGCTCAAACTCGAACTTTTAAAACATTATTATTTCCGAACTCTGCGCAAAAAATTCTATGATAAATGTGCCATAAGCAGAAACCCCATATATTTCATCACTGGGCGAACAAGATCCAGAGTTGCATGGAAAATATAAAATGCCAAATTCAATCTTGGCTCACAGACCTCCGTAGTGTGCTGTGGCTGGCTGAGTGATCGGCCAACCATTCTCCCGCGAGTTCAAACTTAAATTATAGACAACATTAAAATGAATAAAATGAATAATGTGCTAATTCAAAATGGTCCGAAGCACGCAGGTGTAGGTTTGGCTCCCGGGAGTTACACTGCCTGTGCTGTTAGGGCTGACTCCCTATGTCCGATGGGCATGGCCCGCCTGACAGGCTTCACCTCCAGTGCCGGTTGTGTTTCTGAAAGACATGGGATTTTGAATTGAAAGCTTGCAACTAATACCAAAATGCGAATAGGTCTTGACTTACATCACCTGTAACTTTATACACCGACAGTTCCTCTATATTTAACTAGTAGTATAGTAGTAGATATTAAAGATTTGTAAATTAGTAATAAGTCCTAGATACTAAGTAATAGTCATCAAAAATATATATTTCTAAAATAATAATAAAAAATCTAAAAAAAAAATAAATAAATAAATATATATATTTAGTTCTTATTTTAGTTTTATCTTAAGCACTGCACGTCCATCCCTGAGTTGGGTGTTTGCATATTTCGTAACGAAATGCCTAGTTTGTAAGTCATTTATCTTTTTTCTGTTTTAGTTTCTTAGTTTTTTAGGTGCTGACTGGCGGCGGAGTGTGAGTGGTCAGTGCTACCACTCACCACCCAGGGGCGCTTGCGTCCCTGGTCACTAAATCCAGTGCTGGACAACTGGAAAAAGCGGACCACGAGTCTAAGTGCCCAACCCCCGCATGGTAGACTCTTTTCTACTCTGTCCAACACTTCATCCAGACCATCATCTGTCTCCTGTAAATTCCTACACGTAATGCATGCCAATTTGCATCCGCGCATGAATGTGCCCAGGGTTTTCCCTGTGTCTATGCAGGTTTTACCTGGGCCCAACCTATCTCTAGTTATAGTCTAGATTTAAGAGTGAGGGGAGTTAGTCATGGCGCCAATCGCTGCCATGGCTGGCCAATCCCCTCCTAGCACATGATGCATGCGACCCTCTCCTTGCATGGCTAATCCCTCCCTAACCCGGACCCCTCCAAAATACACTTAGTTTTAGTTAGGTTAGGAAAAAAAAAAAAAAAAAATCGCAGTCCACTCTCTCGCGAGGGGTTTGGCGGGAAGGGTGTGAGCGAACGATCTGTACGGGGGGGGGAGGGGGGTGATACGCGTGGAATGCGGGAGGGAGTGAGGCGAACGATCTTAGAGCGGGAGGAGGGTGGTGTGGCCTGTTTCTCCCGGCGCGTCCCGTTCCGCGGCGCCTGCACGTTCTGCGCACGCTTTCTCTCCCCTTTGTGCTGTCCCCTACGCGTAACTCTGCCGGATTTTCTGCGATTTGGAAAGCGTTTGCGGCGTTGTTATGTTGCCACACTAGTTGGGGCGCCATTTAACGCCTTCTGCCTTCTGCCAAGGTGATGTTGAGGGGTGCGGAGTTGCTTCTGGGCGCCAACTAGCAATAATAGCTACGTGCTAGTGCGTAGCCGAGATTCTTGACTCAGGGGCGTGACGTCGCCACGTGGCCGGCAGGCAGTAAAGCCTGCCCCACACGACACCCATTTCCTTAGCAGTTTTCATGTAATTTTTATGCTAGCGCGCCTGCTCCGTCGTGGTGGTAACATTTCAGCACCCCTTACAAGGGGGTCTGGCTCTGGGTATAAAAGTTTTCATAACAGAAGTCTTAGCCAAAACCGTAATAGAACGTGTTCTATTTTTCTGCTATACCCACGAGCTGGGAGCCATCAAGATGGCGGACCCACGTGTTGCAATATAACCCCGTATATAGTCTGTATTGTCAACATTAAGGGACGTAACAAATGTAATGGTATGCCAAATGAAACTTTATAATAGTAAAAACTACTATGGAATATATTTGTTAAGCTGAAATTGCCACAGAAAGAAGTAATCGGAAATTTTAAAATACGTATGAAAATACGTTGCATTCTATATTACCCATTATCTCCTCTCACATTCGTAGAAGTTGCGGTAGCGTAGTGACGAAGGGCACGATGGCAGCGGGTAGAAGGGTGATTTTGAATGTGGTTAGAATCCTCATCAATCCAATTTTTTTTTTAGTTTTTTTTAAATAACAGAAAATTAAATTGTACATACTGTGCTTTCTGCAAACATAAATTATAAGAATTAATTTATGATATAATATTATTAACTACATTTAGGTGTCTCAGTCCATTGATTTTATTCATAGTACTACGTACCTAGATTTATTTTTACTTTTAAAAATGTAAAGTAAAATCACATGGTTCACAAATAATTCAAACCAAAAGTTAATTTTATAATTAAAACGCCAACGTTTATTAAGAAACGAGTGTCCATAAATTAATAATGAATAAACTGATACTTCATAGCGACACACCTGTGAGGGTAAAAAAAAACATGCAAAATGTTTTTCTTCACCTAAGATTTAAATTTATTACGCGGTATGTGCGTGTTTATTTGTGCTCACTGGGTTACAAAAAATATTAGTTACAATTCCTCTAATTATGTAGTTAAATATATAAGTAATCAATAAATCTTATATATATATATTATATATGAATCGGTAGCATTTTTTTTACTATTACAATGAAATTAGCTTGATTAACTGTATAATTAAATTAATATTAGAATTTAAACCGTACATAAACTACATTTAGTAAACCCAATGTCCCTTGTATCATTTAAATTTATATATTTTTAGATTTTGAAATTAAAAATATATTTGTAATTCCAAAATTGCTCTTAATTTGTTTTTAAATACTAAACCAATTTTGTTATTTATTTGCAAATGAAAAATAAAAGATAAAATATCAAATAATATTTCCGCAAGTTACATAATTTTTAACACAAACAGGTGTAACTTTCACATTTTTTTCAGTCAAAAATGGGTCAAAATGGTGATTTTGTGTTAAAAATGATGATTTTGGTCAAAATGGTGTATTTGGTCAAAAAATCGTCAAAATGGTAAATTTGGTCAAAATGGTGGATCTGGTCAAAAATGGTCAAAATGGTGATTTTGGTCAAAATGGTGAAAATGGTCAAAATAGTGAAATTGGTAAAAAATGTTCAAAATGTTGATTTTGATCAAAAAGGTGAATTTAGTCAAAATGGTGATTTTGGTCAAAATGGTCAAAATGGTAAAATTGGTCAAAATGGGTGAATTTGGTCAAATGGTGAATTTGGTCAAAATGGTCAAAATGGTGAATTTAGTCAAAATGGTAATATTGGTCAAAATGGTGAATTTGGTCAAAAATGGGCAAAATGGTGAATTTTGTCAAAATGGTGAATTTGGTCAAAATGGTGCATTTGGTCAAAATGGTTAAAATTGTGAATTTGGTCAAAAATAATTAAAATGGTGAATTTGGTCAAAATGGTGAATTTGGTCAAAATGAGTCAAAATTGTGAAATTGGTCAAAATGGTGATTTTGGTCAAAATGGTGATTTTGGTCAAAATGGTGAATTTGGTCAAAGATGGTCAAAAGGGTAAAATTGGTCAAAATGGTGAATTTGGTCAAAATGGTGAGTTTGGTCAAAATGGTGAATTTAGTCAAAATGGTAAAAATGGTAAATTTGTCAAATTGGTGATTTGGGTCAAAGTGGTGAATTTGGTCAAAATGGTGATTTTGGTCAAAATGGTGAATTTGGTCAAAATGGTTAAAATGGTGATTTTGGTCAAAATGGTGATTTTGGTCAAAATGGTCAAAATTGTGAATTTGGTCAAAAATGGTCAAAATGGTAAAATTGTTCAAAATGGTGAATTTGGTCAAAAAGGTCAAAATGTTGAAATTGGTCAAAATGGTTTAAAATGGTTATTTTGGTCAAAATGGTTAAAATGGTGATTTTGGTCAAAATCGTGAAAATGGTCAAAATGGTGAAATTGGTCAAATATGGTCAAAATGGTGATTTTGGTGAAAAAGGTGAAATTGGTCAAAAATAGTCAAAATGGTGAATTTGGTCAAAAATGGTCAAAATGGTGAATTTGGTCAAAATGGTGAATTTGGTCAAAATGGTCAAAATGGTGAATTTGGTCAAAATGGTGAATTTGGTCAAAATGGTGAATTTGGTCAAATGGTGATTTTTGGTCAAAATGGTGAATTTGGTCAAATTGGTGAATTTGGTCAAAATGGTGATTTTGGTGAAAATGGTCAAAATGGTGATTTTGATCTTAATGGTCAAAATGGTGATTTTGGTCAAAATGGTGAATTTGGTCAAAATGGTGAATTTAGGTCAAAAATGGTCAAAATGGTAAATTTGGTCAAAATGGTCAAAATGTTGATTTTGGTCAAAAAGGTGAATTTGGTCATTATGGTGATTTTTGGTCAAAATGGTCAAAATGGTGAATTTGGTTCAAATATGGTGAAAATGGTGACTTTGGTCAAAATGGTGAATTTGGTCAAAATGGTGATTTTGGTAAAAATGGTGATTTTGGTAAAAAATGGTCAAAATGGTGAATTTGGTCAAAATGGTGATTTTGGTCAAAATGGTGATTTTGTGTCAAAATGGTCAAAATGGTGAATTTAGTCAAAATAGTGATATTGGTCAAAATAGTGAATTTGGTCAAAAATGGTCAAATAGTGAATTTGGTCAAAATGGTCAAATTGGTGAATTTAGCCAAAAATGTTAAAAGTGGTGAATTCGGTCAAATGGTGATTTTGGGCAAAAATGGTCAAAATGGTGATTTTGGTCAAAATGGTGAATTTGGTCAAAATGGTGAATTTGGTAAAAATATTAAAAAATTGTGAATTTTGTCAAAAATGGTCAAAATGGTTAGAATTAGTCAAAAATGGTCAAAATGGTGAATTTGGTCAAAAATGGTCAAAATGGTAAAATTGGGTCAAAATAGTGAATTTGGTCAAAATGGTGATTTTGGTCAAAATCATGAAAATGGTAAAATGGTGAAATTGGTCAAAAAATGGTCAAAATGGTGATTTTGGTCAAAATGGTGAAATTGGTCAAAAATGGTCAAAATGGGTGAAATTGGTCAAAATGGTTAAAATGGGTGATTTTGGTCAAAATAATCAAAATCCGAATTTGGTCAAAATGGTGATTTTGGTCAAAATAATCAAAATGGTGACTTTGGTCAAAAAAGGTCAAAATAGTGTATTTGGTCAAAATGGTGAATTTGGTCAAAATGGTCAAAATGGTGAAATTGGTCAAAAATGGTCAAAATGTGATTTTGGTCAAAATGGTGAATTTGGTCAAAAATAGTCAAAATGGTGATTTTGGGCAAAAATGGTCAAAATGGTGATTTAGGTAAAAATGGTGAATTTGGTCAAAATGGTGAATTTGGTAAAAATATTAAAAAATTGTGAATTTTGTCAAAAATGGTCAAAATGGTAGAATTGGTCAAAAATGGTCAAAATGGTGAATTTGGTCAAAAATGGTCAAAATGGTAAAATTGGTCAAAATAGTGAATTTGGTCAAAATGGTGATTTTGGTCAAAATCATGAAAATGGTAAAATGGTGAAATTGGTCAAAAATGGTCAAAATGGTGATTTTGGTCAAAATGGTGAATTTGTTCAAAATGATGAATTTGGTCAAAAATGGTCAAAATGGTAAATTTGGTAAAAATGTTCAAAATGTTGATTTTGATCAAAAAGGTGAATTTAGTCAAAATGGGTGATTTTGGTCAAAATGGTCAAAATGGTAAAATTGGTCAAAATGGTGAATTTAGTCAAATGGTGAATTTGGTCAAAATGGTCAAAATGGTGAATTTAGTCAAAATGGTGAGTTTGGTCAAAATGGGTGAATTTGGTCAAAATTGTGAATTTAGTCAAAATGGTAAAAATGGTGAATTTTGTCAAAATGGTGAATTGGGTCAAAGTGGTGAATTTGGTCAAAAATGGTCAAAATGGTGATTTTGGTCTAAATGATCCAAATTGTGAATTTGGTCAAAATGGTCAAAATTGTGAATTTGGTCAAAAATGGTCACAATGGTAAAATTTGTCAAAAATGGTCAAAATGGTAAATTTGGTCAAAATGGTGAATTTGGTCAAATGGTGATTTTGGTCAAAATGGTGATTTTGGTCAAAATGGTCAAAATGGTGAATTTAGTCAAAATAGTGATATTGGTCAAAATAGTGAATTTGGTCAAAAATGGTCAAATAGTGAATTTGGTCAAAATGGTCAAATTGGTGAATTTAGCCAAAAATGTTAAAAGTGGTGAATTCGGTCAAATGGTGATTTTGGGCAAAAATGGTCAAAATGGTGATTTTGGTCAAAATGGTGAATTTGGTCAAAATGGTGAATTTGGTTAAAAATATTAAAAAATTGTGAATTTTGTCAAAAATGGTCAAAATGGTAGAATTAGTCAAAAATGGTCAAAATGGTGAATTTGGTCAAAAATGGTCAAAATGGTAAAATTGGTCAAAATAGTGAATTTGGTCAAAATGGTGATTTTGGTCAAAATCATGAAAATGGTATAAAATGGTGAAATTGGTCAAAAATGGTCAAAATGGTGATTTTGGTCAAAATGGTGAAATTGGTCAAAAATGGTCAAAATGGTGAAATTGGTCAAAATGGTTAAAATGGTGATTTTGGTCAAAATAATCAAAATCCGAATTTGGTCAAAATGGTGATTTTGGTCAAAATAATCAAAATGGTGACTTTGGTCAAAAAAGGTCAAAATAGTGTATTTGGTCAAAATGGTGAATTTGGTCAAAATGGTCAAAATGGTGAAATTGGTCAAAAATGGTCAAAATGTGATTTTGGTCAAAATGGTGAATTTGGTCAAAAATAGTCAAAATGGTGATTTTGGGCAAAAATGGTCAAAATGGTGATTTTGGTAAAAATGGTGTGAATTTGGTCAAAATGGTGAATTTGGTAAAAATATTAAAAAATTGTGAATTTTGTCAAAAATGGTCAAAATGGTAGAATTGGTCAAAAATGGTCAAAATGGTGAATTTGGTCAAAAATGGTCAAAATGGTAAAAATTGGTCAAAATAGTGAATTTGGTCAAAATGGTGATTTTGGTCAAAATCATGAAAATGGTAAAATGGTGAAATTGGTCAAAAATGGTCAAAATGGTGATTTTGGTCAAAATGGTGAATTTGTTCAAAATGATGAATTTGGTCAAAAATGGTCAAAATGGTAAATTTGGTAAAAATGTTCAAAATGTTGATTTTGATCAAAAAGGTGAATTTAGTCAAAATGGTGATTTTGGTCAAAATGGTCAAAATGGTAAAATTGGTCAAAATGGTGAATTTAGTCAAATGGTGAATTTGGTCAAAATGGTCAAAATGGTGAATTTAGTCAAAATGGTGAGTTTGGTCAAAATGGTGAATTTGGTCAAAATTGTGAATTTAGTCAAAATGGTAAAAATGGTGAATTTTGTCAAAATGGTGAATTGGGTCAAAGTGGTGAATTTGGTCAAAAATGGTCAAAATGGTGATTTTGGTCTAAATGATCCAAATTGTGAATTTGGTCAAAATGGTCAAAATTGTGAATTTGGTCAAAAATGGTCACAATGGTAAAATTTGTCAAAAATGGTCAAAATGGTAAATTTGGTCAAAATGGTGAATTTGGTCAAATGGTGATTTTGGTCAAAATGGTGAATTTGGTCAAAAATGGTCAAAAAGGTAAAATTGGTCAAAATGGTGAATTTGGTCAAAATGGTCAAAATGTTGAAATTGGTCAAAATGGTTAAAATGCTGATTTTGGTTAAAATAGTTAAAATGTTCAAAATGTTGAAATTGGTCAAAAATGGTCAAAATGGTGATTTTGGTGAAAAAGGTGAAATTGTTTTAAAAATAGTCAATATGGTGAATTTGGTCAAAAATGGTCAAAATGGTGAATTTGGTCAAAATGGTGAATTAGGTCAAAATGGTCAAAATTTGTGAATTTGGTCAAAAATGGTCAAAATGTTGAAATTGGTCAAAATGGTTAAAATGGTGATTTTGGTCAAAATGGTTAAAATGGTGATTTTGTAAAATGGTGAAAATGTTCAAAATAGTGAAATTGGTCAAAAATGGTTAATTTGGCCAAAAATGGTCAAAATGGTGAATTTGGTCAAAATGGTCAAAATGGTGATTTTGGTCAAAATGGTGAATTTGGTGAAAATGGTGAATTTGATCAAAACGGTGAATTTAGTTAAATGGTAAAAATGGTAAATTTGTCAAATTGGTGATTTGGGTCAAAGTGGTGAATTTGGTCAAAAATGGTCAAAATGGTGATTTTGGTCTAAATGGTGAATTTGGTCAAAATGGTGAAATTTGGTCAAAATTGTGAGTTTGGTCAAAAATGGTCAAAATGGTGAATTTGGTCAAAATGGTCAAAATTGTGAATTTGGTCAAAAAGTTGAAATTGGTCAAAATGAGTAAAATGGTGATTTTGGTCAAAATGGTGAAAATGGTGATTTTGGTCAAAATCGTGAAAATGGTCAAAATGGTGAAATTGGTCAAAAATGGTCAAAATGGTGATTTTGGTGAAAAAGGTGAAATTAGTCAAAAATAGTCAAAATGGTGAATTTGGTCAAATTGGTGAATTTGGTCAAAATGGTGATTTTGGCGAAAATGGTCAAAATGGTGATTTTGGTCTTAATGGTCAAAATGGTGATTTTTGGTCAAAATGGTGAATTTGGTCAAAATGGTGAATTTAGGTCAAAAATGGTCAAAATGGTAAATTTGGTCAAAATGGTCAAAATGTTGATTTTGGTCAAAAAAGGTGAATTTGGTCATTATGGTGATTTTGGTCAAAATGGTCAAAATGGTGAATTTGGTCAAATATGGTGAAAATGGTGACTTTGGTCAAAATGGTGAATTTGGTCAAAATGGTGATTTTGGTAAAAATGGTGATTTTGGTAAAAATGGTCAAAATGGTGAATTTGGTCAAAATGGTGATTTTGGTTAAAATGGTGAATTTGGTCAAAATGGTGATTTTGGTCAAAAATGTTCAAAATGGTGATTTTGGTCAAAATGGTGAATATGGTCAAAAATGTGATTTTGGTCAAAAATGGTCAAAATGGTGATTTTGGTCAAAATGGTGAATTTGGTCAAAATGGTCAAAATGGTGAAATTGGTCAAAAATGGTCAAAATTGTGATTTTGGTATTATGGTGAATTTTGCCAAAAATAGTCAAAATGGTGAATTTGGTCAAGAATGGTCAAAATGGTGAGTCAGGTCAAAATGGTCAAAATTGTAAATTTGGTCAAAAATGGTCAAAATGTTGAAATTGGTCAAAATGGTTTAAAATGGTGATTTTGGTCAAAATGGTTAAAATGTTGATTTTTGGTCAAAATCGTGAAAATGGTCAAAATGGTGAAATTAGTCAAAAATGGCCAAAATGGTGATTTTGGTCAAAATGGTGAATTTGGTCAAAATGGTCAAAATTGTGAATTTGGTCAAAAATGGTCAAATTGTTGAAATTGGTCAAAATGGTTAAAATGGTGATTTTGGTCAAAATGGTTAAAATGGTGATTTTGGTCAAAATGTTGAAAATGGTCAAAATAGTGAAATTAGTCAAAAATGGTCAAAATGGTGAATTTGATCAAAATGGTGATTTTGGTCAAAATGGTCAAAATGGTGATTTTGGTCAAAATGGTCAAAATGGTGATTTTGGTCAAAATGGTCAAAATA